>NC_042963.1:55229921-55242421 GCF_901001165.1 Salmo trutta
GAGTTTGTCCAGGTACCTTCGCTCTGAGGTACAGATTGGACACGAGTGGCGGTGAGGGACATGACAGAGAAGGAGCTACTGAGAGAGGCAGTGACCAGAGACCAGAGGACTCAGATAGTTGAGACCTTCATCAGGAGTGCCTTTGCCAAGGTACTGCAATATATGGTGATTTAGGAGACGATTTACTGTAATACGGTGATTTAGGAGACATTTACTGTAATATGGTGATTAGGAGGCGCTTTACAGTAATATGGTGATTTAGGAGGCTCTTTACTGTAATATTGTGATTTAAGAGACCATTTACTGTAATATGTTGATTTAGGAGGCGTTTTACTGTAATATGGTGATTTAGGAGGCGCTTTACTGTAATATGGTGATTTAGGAGACGCTTTACTGTAATATGGTGATTTAGGAGGCGCATTACTGTAATATGGTGATTTAGGAGACGCTTTACTGTAATATGGTGATTTAGGAGACGCTTTACTGTAATATGGTGATTTAGGAGACGATTTACTGTAATATGGTGATTTAGAAGACATTTACTGTAATATGGTGATTTAAGAGACGATTTACTGTAATATGGGGATTTAGGAGACATTTACTGTAATATGGTGATTTAGGAGACGCTTTACTGTAATATGGTGATTTAGGAGGCGCTTTACTGTAATATGGTGATTTAGGAGGCGCTTTGCTGTAATATGGTGATTTTGGGGGCGCTTTACAGTAATATGGTGATTTAGGAGACGCTTTACTGTAATATGGTGATTTAGGAGATGCTTTACTGTAATATGGGGATTTAGGAGACGCTTTACTGTAATATGGTGATTTGGGAGACACTTTACTGTAATATGGTGATTTAGGAGGCGCTATTATCCAATGACACTTACAGAACTGTCAACAACCCTGGTGCGCAGTACGGACAGACACATACCTTCTATACCCATAGCATTGTTAACGCCATTCTCTAACCCACTGAGCCATTCAAATATGACCACCATCAACAATCCCAATGACACCACGCTAAACGGGACAACCCAGTTAAAACAGATCTCCGTTCCCCACCCTTATAGGTCCTGGAGATAGAGAAGGCTGGTGCCAGAGACCTGAGTGGTGCGTCCTGTAGGAAGACCCGGGAAGCCCTGCAGACTGAGCTGACAGGAACTGAGTTTGCCGACGCTCTGGGACTCAAACCGGACTCGCTCTTTGTCGACTCCATGTTCACGCTGGCCGACAAGGACGGAAACGGATACCTCTCCTTCCAGGAGTTCCTCGACGTCATCGTCATTTTCATGAAAGGTAAAGGATATGGAAGCATATTCACAGCATTTGAATATGAATTAATACACGAATACATTAATATGTGAATACAAGAATACATTAATTTGATGAATACATGAATATGTGAATACAAGAATACATTAATTTGATGAATACATGAATATGTGAATACAAGAATACATTCATTTGATGAATACATGAATATGTGACTACATGATGACATTAATTTGTGAATACATGAATATGTGACTACATGAATACGCGAATACGTTAATACATGACTATGTGAATACATTAATACGCGAATACATGAATATGTGAATACATGACTATGTAAATACATGAATACTTGAATATGTGAATACATGACTATGTGAATACATTACTACGTGAATACATGAATACGTGAATATGTGAATACATGACTATGTAAATACATTAATACGTGAATACATGAATACGTGAATATGTGAATACATGACTACGTGAATACATGAATACGTATTTGAATTTCTATTTGACGTAGGTTCACCAGAGGAAAAGTCCAAACTGATGTTCTCAATGCACGACGTTGACGGAGACGGTTTCTTATCAAAAGAGGACTTTTCCAGACTACTTCGGTAAGCACTGTGGTCATTTCTTCATCGCTGCAGCCTATTGGGTCATCCTTTAAAAAAAAGCCTGGCTTGACGGGACATTACACACTCAGCAATGGTCCTCCGTAGTCGATGTACAATATGTCAACATCCCAGGCCGTTTGTTTTGTAGATCCAGCTGTGGACACAATCCAACATGAAAAGATAAGCACCGTACAGCGCGTTCCTAACTCTGTCCGTCTTGTGGTCCTGTCCTGCAGGTCGTTCATAGAGATCTCCAGCAGCCTTCTGTCTAAGGGCCAGGCCGAGGAGGCTATCCAAGCCATGCTACAGGCCGCGGGATTCAACGACAAGGAACAGATCACCTGGGAGGACTTCCACTTCTTGCTCCGGGACCACGAGAAGGAGCTGAAATTTGCCCAGCTCAACATTAAAGGTGACTATACAGTAATATAGTATATGCCACTTAGCAGAGGCTTTGATCCAGGGAGTTTTAGAGGACAGTGTGCATCCATTCATCTATACGTGTGATTCTTGTGGGAATTGAACCCATAATCTTGGCATTGCTAGATAACACTCTTACCAGCTGAGCAGTACAGGACCAAAGGCCTCCTCTGTCCTTGTCTCAGCACTTACCCATACGCCTCTGTATATCTAGGGATGGAAAAGGAGGGAGGAAACAGACTGAGTCGACACCAGCGTGTGTCTTTCATCACCCCCGAGAGGAACAGGTAAGATAACAACACCAGGGAGGAACAGGTAAGATAACACCAGGGAGGAACAGGTAAGATAACACCAGGGAGGTATTACAGGTAAGATAATAACACCAGGGAGGAACAGGTACGATAACAACACCAGGGAGGAACAGGTAGATAACACCAGGGAGGTATTACAGGTAAGATACTATTTGACCAACATGTTGTTGTCAGGCTCTTTTCAGGGTCGTGGACATTCTGATGATTGTTTTGATGACATGATGATTACTTTTTCCAAATAACCTGCTATTATATTTTGTGACTCAATTACTCCACTCCTTGTCTGCAGTTATGATAACCGTCAGTTTATAAATACTGGGCTGGTAGTCTAACGGTCCTTATTTAAAACGGTCATGTCCTCTCTTCCTTAGCGCGCCCTTAGAAGGGGATACACAGTTCTCCAGCAGCCTGGGGAAAGATGGACAGGAGCTTCGTAGACGACAAGGGAAAAGGTAACTTAGAGGACAGAGGCTGCATCCTTTCATCTATACGTGTGATTCTTGTGGGAATTGTGGGACATAAGAGCATTGTGTTGAACACTGTGCGATGTTTAACAGTGAGAATGGCAGAATGGTGAACTTACTAAATGACTACAGTTGACTGTATGATATTAGGTTGCTTCTTGTGTAAATATTTTACGTCTGGATTTTAAAGATTTTGTATTTTTAGCGGCTTTGGGATTAAAATGTACGATTTTCAAAAAACTATTTTATGAAGACGACCTGGCAAGAGTTCATTACAGGAACAATGTAATGTGTACATATACAATAGCAAACACAAGGACATTTCACATTTTAGTAGACACTCTTATCCAGAGCGACTTACAGTAGTGAATGCATACATTTCATACATTTCTTTTCTGTGCTGGCCCCCCGTGGGAATTGAACCCACGACCCTGGCATTGCAAACACCATGCTGAGCTACAGGGACAACACTTCTACCGCTAGATACCGTCCTCTGACATTTACATTTACATTTACATTTAAGTCATTTAGCAGACACTCTTATCCAGAGCGACTTACAAATTGGTGCATTCACCTATAATATCCAGTAGAACAAACACTTTACAATAGTGCATCTAAATCCTTTAAAGGGGGGGGGGGGGTTAGAAGGATTACTTTATCCTATCCCAGGTATTCCTTAAAGAGGTGGGGTTTCAGGTGTCTCCGGAAGGTGGTGATTGACTCCGCTGTCCTGGCATCGTGAGGGAGATTGTTCCACCATTGGGGTGCCAGAGCGGCGAACAGTTTTGACTGGGCTGAGCGGGAACTGTGCTTCCTCAGAGGTAGGGAGGCGAGCAGGCCAGAGGTGGATGAACGCAGTGCCCTTGTTTGGGTGTAGGGCCTGATCAGAGCCTGAAGGTATGGAGGTGCCGTTCCCCTCACAGCTCCGTAGGCAAGCACCATGGTCTTGTAGCGGATGCGAGCTTCAACTGGAAGCCAGTGGAGAGAGCGGAGGAGCAGGGTGACGTGAGAGAACTTGGGAAGGTTGAACACCAGACGGGCTGCGGCGTTCTGGATGAGTTGTAGGGGTTTGATGGCACAGGCAGGGAGCCCAGCCAACAGCGAGTTGCAGTAATCCTCATGGTCGCGGGGGGGGGGAGGGGTGTAACAGACGAGAGTTAATTTCACTAGTCTGACAACAGCGCTCTAGTGTCCGCGCCGTTAGTGGTCGTGGTGTATCTTAACGTCTCTCTGTTCTGTGGTGCAGAAGGTGACATCACGTCCAACCTCAGCGGGTCAAAGCTGGGGTTTTTTTATTTTTTTTAAATGACATCATAGTGATGTCATACTTCTTGGTACATGTGTTCCTAGTTACACCCTATTCCCTACATAGTAATTAATTATTTTATTTAACCTTTGTTTAACTAGGAAAGTCATTATGATGATGTCATCTATCATCTATATTATCTACTGTATGCAACCCAAACCCCCCCTCCCCCCCCGTGGCGTGATTACGTATGCTGATTACGTATGCTGATTACTTATGCTGATTACTTATGCTGGTTATGTATGCTGATTACGTACGCCGATTATGTATGCTGATTACGTATGCTGATTACTTATGCTGATTACGTATGCTGATTACTTATGCTGATTACGTATGCTAATTATGTATGCTGATTATGTATGCTAATTATGTATGCTGATTATGTATGCTGGACACTGTGTGCCATGGTATGCTGAGGTTTGTTACAAACTCGTACCCTCTTTATGAGAGTGGGTTGGCCTTCCTTAGCTCTTCGGAGATTAAATCAATGTTTTTTTTTTACTGGAATACCTACATTTACAGTAGACTTAATGACAATAATTATCTCCTTCGCTCACGTGACTGTATCTTCTTGATGGTGCCAAAGTGCCGTACCGAGCTGGGTAAAAAAAAATAGAAGTCTTCCAGGACTCTGCCCCCCACTACTTGGAACGAGCCACAAAAGTACATGAAACTACAAGAGCTCGTCTCCTTCAATGATTTTAAAGCTAGGGTTAAAAAAATATGGTGGAAAATGTTACAAGACCACGGTGCTTGCCTACAGAGCTGTGAGGGGAACGGCACCTCCGTACCTTCAGGCTCTGATCAGTCCCTACACCCAAAGAAGGGCACTGCGTTCATCCACCTCTGGCCTGCTGGCCCCCCTACCTCTGAGGAAGCACGGTTCCCGCTCAGCCCAGTCCAAACTGTTCGCTGCTCTGGCACCCCAATGGTGGAACAAGCTCCCTCACGACGCCAGGACAGCGAAGTCAATCACCACCTTCCGGAGGCACCTGAAACCCCACCTCTTTAAGGAATACCTGGGATAGGATAAAGTAATCCTTCTAACCCCCCCCCCCCCTTAAAAGATTTAGATGTACTATTGTAAAGTGGTTGTTCGACTGGATATCATAAGGTGAATGCACCAATTTGTAAGTCGCTCTGGATAAGAGCGTCTGCTAAATGACGTAAATGTAAATGTAAATGATTCAGGGAGGCAGTCAGTGTTTAGACCCCTAGATGAAACACTGCTCCCAAAACCAACGTGCCCGTTTCAATATGCAAACCGGTGGCTGCTTTAAACTGTAGGGTTTTATATTGTAAATATCTGACACTTTTGTCTGCTCCTGTTTTGTCCCGGTTTTTCTTATAAAATATATTGAGACTAAAACTGGTCCAAACAAAAGGTCATAAAGGTATACTCCAGGGAAGTGCGAGTGATGGCAGTCATTTTTGGGGGTTACCATGGTTACCACAGGTTGCGCAAAATACTTTTTGTTTGGTTTTGTGGATGACCGTATGTCTGGTATTTAGAGTTGTCCGCCCAGTGATGCAACCTGCCTCTATTTACCTCCTTTAGCAGATAACACACCACTTGAGTTTTGAGCTCTTCAAATATAGGGATTATGAGGGTTTTTACCATGTAGTAGAGTACTTAGTATTTACTGTGTGGGGGGGGGGGGGGGGGGGAATATTCTCTCTATTTAGAGAAGAAAAACAACAAGCATTGTAGATTAATTCACCTCAGTTGATCTACAAACACAAACTATACAATTAGGCCACTACACATTAAAACCTGAATTAGGTTTTTCTTGAGAAAGAGGTCTTCTGACTTCTGTGTAAAATCAAGGTTTTAAAAAAAAAAGATTTGCGACAGTGTTGTGATCAAGGCGTTTGCTCTGAAACATGTTAAGCAATAAATTCCATTGAAGTGAATTATGCTGAACCTGCTTTAATAGTTTCAGTTTAATAAATTATGTTCTGACAATAAAGTTGATCTGAATCCTAATATTAATCTCAGTCTAACTACCTCTCTACCCACCTCCCAGATCGGGCCTCCAAAGTCCTAAGGTCTACGTGAAGCCTAAGAAGGATCGCTCCAACAGGAACGCCGTCCAGCAGAAGATCCAGCACTTCAAACGTTTCATAGAGAACTACCGTCGTCATATTGTCTGTTTCACCATCGTCTACGGCATCACAGCTGGAGTGGCTCTGGAGAGATGTTACTGTGAGTTGTGTTGTGTTCTTGTCTTCCTCTCTTCTCTTGTTCTCTCTCTCTCTGTTTTCCTGTTTTGGTAGTTAGCTGGTACTTCGTGAACAAGTACTAGGTGTAAAAAGGGCTTTATAAAATACATTTGATTGATTGAATTTGACATAGCCTGGCTGGTCAAATTATAAATAAAAAAATGAGAAACGTAAGTGTTGTTTGTCCTTTTTGAGCCACTGTAGCAACAACATAGCCAGAAACACTTCCTCAAAATAGTCTGTATAAAAAGATTTGTACTTTATTTTTTTTATTTTTTTTGCCCGAAGAGGTCTTAGTCGCGCAATTTAACATCAAACTAAGATGTTTTGGCGAAGTATTTCTCAAGTGAAGAAATATGCATGAAAAATATAATGATCTCGTTGCTTGACAACAAACACTTCATTTTCCTACTCTTATTAGGAGTAGTACTGTTTACCAATCATCGACTACCGAACTTCGACTTGCCCCCCCCAAAAAAAATACATTTGTATGAGCGAACACCAAAACGAACATAAACGTCACAAAATGTTGTCATAATATACAGTATGCGTGAAATGTTTTCAACTGGGAAACATACAGTAAGTTTAAGGCGGTCACAAGAGACTGTTTTGTTGACAAAACTGATTCACTTAAAGCTGCAATGTGTACGTTTTTTTTTTTTTTTTCTGGGGCGACCTGACCAAAATTCACATAGAAATCTGAGTTATAGATCTGTCATTCTCACATAAAGCAAGTCTAAGAAGGTAGATCTGTTTCTATGCTCTCTATTTCTATGCTTCCCGTTCATAAGTTTAGTATTTTTTTTTGTTGCATCTTTTAATTGCGGTTTTGTACACCAGCTTCAAACAGCTGAAAATACAAAAATGGTACAAATTATTCTCTACAGTATACTGGCTTGTTTTTGTCACATCAACTGAAATGAGGTAAACTATTTTAATTTTAACAACCAGGAAATGGAGAAGTCATTTTAGCATAGTGCATCTTTAATTGGATATTCATAATTTAATTGAATATTCATGTAATTCAGACTCCATTGCCCTACCAAGGCATCTAATAAATAAAGGGTGTGCTTGAACCTGTCTGTCTGCTTGTCTGGGGCTGGTTTCCCAGGCACAGATTAAACCTAGTCCTGGACTAAAAAACATACACAATGGAGAATCTCTTTTTGAAAGTGATTTTTAATTAAGAACAAGGCATAATCTACATCTGGGAAACCAGCCCATAGAAAGAAAAGAAAAAGCCACTGGACTAACAGGAAACCTCTTGCTGTGTTGTTAGTCTATGGTTTGCAGGCGGACTCTTCAGGAGTGCCGGAGACGTCGGCGGTGGGTATAGTGGTGTCGCGTGGTTCGGCGGCGGCCATCTCCTTCCTGTACCCCTACATGCTGCTGACGGTGTGTCGTAACCTCATCACCCTGGGACGAGAGACCTTCCTCAACAGATATATCCCCTTCGACGCCGCTATAGACTTCCATCGCTTCATGGCCATGTCCGCCATCTTACTCACAGGTCAGAGGTCACAGGTCAGACTGACCTTAACCCTAACTCCTATCTCCTAACCCTTCATGGCCATGTCCGCCATCTTCCTCACAGGTCAGAGGTCACAGGTCAGACTGACCTTAACCCTAACTCCTATCTCCTAACCCTTCATGGCCATGTCTGCCATCTTCCTCACGGGTCAAAAGAAGTGCACTATGCCATTTCAGATGCATCTTCCCTCTTCTCAGAGTATGATAACACGACATACTGGTACTCACTGTTATAGAGATTTCACACTATATACTGGTACTCACTGTAATAGAGATATCACACTACATACTGGTACTCACTGTAATAGAGATTTCACACTCCATACTGGTACTCACTGTAATAGAGATTTCACACTATATACTGGTACTCACTGTAATAGAGATTTCACACTATATACTGGTACTCACTGTAATAGAGATTTCACACTACATACTGGTACTCACTGTAATAGAGATATCACACTATATACTGGTACTCATTGTAATAGAGATTTCACACTACATACTGGTACTCACTGTAATAGAGATTTCACACTCCATACTGGTACTCACTGTAATAGAGATTTCACACTATATACTGGTACTCACTGTTATAGAGATATCACACTATATACTGGTACTCATTGTAATAGAGATTTCACACTACATACTGGTACTCACTGTAATAGAGATTTCACACTCCATACTGGTACTCACTGTAATAGAGATTTCACACTATATACTGGTACTCACTGTAATAGAGATTTCACACTATATACTGGTACTCACTGTAATAGAGATTTCACACTACATACTGGTACTCACTGTAATAGAGATTTCACACTACATACTGGTACTACATTTCTCAATACTAGTTCTACAGATCACCACGCGGGACTGTAACACAATCACCCATCGTGTTTACAGGTCATGTTGTGTTGTGTGTTCCTGCCAACCCATTTTCCTCCCTTCCTCCTCTCCCCTACAGTCACCCACTGCCTGGGTCACGTGGTGAACATCTATGTGTTCTCAGTCAGTGACCTCAGCATCCTGGCCTGTCTGTTCCCCAGGGTCCTAGCCAACAATGGGTAATGACATCAGCGTTATTCCACCGTACAATACTCCCGGTAGCTGTCTATGTTCATCTAGAGACATATCGCCTTTATAGGTCTTCTCTTCTATCTGATTTACTATGTGTTGACCGTTTACTATGTGTTGACCGTTTACTATGTGTTGACCGTCTACTATGTGTTGACCGTTTACTATGTGTTGACCGTTTACTATGTGTTGACCGTTTACTATGTGTTGACCGTTTACTATGTGTTGACCGTCTACTATGTGTTGACCGTTTACTATGTGTTGACCGTTTACTATGTGTTGACCGTTTACTATGTGTTGACCGTTTACTATGTGTTGACCGTTTACTATGTGTTGACTGTCTACTATGTGTTGACTGTTTACTATGTGTTGACCGTTTACTATGTGTTGACTGTTTACTATGTGTTGACCGTTTACTATGGGTTGACTGTTTACTATGTGTTGACCGTTTACTATGTGTTGACTGTTTACTATGTGTTGACTGTTTACAATGTGTTGACTGTTTACAATGTGTTGACCGTTTACGATGTGTTGACCGTTTACTATGTGTTGACCGTTTACTATGTGTTGACTGTTTACTATGTGTTGACCGTTTACGATGTGTTGACCGTTTACTATGTGTTGACCGTTTACTATGTGTTGACCGTTTACTATGGATTGACCGTTTACTATGTGTTGACCGTTAACTATGTGTTGACCGTTTACTATGTGTTCACCGTTTACTATTTGTTGACTGTCTACTATGTGTTGACCGTTTACTATGTGTTGACTCAATGTGTTGACTGTTTACTATGTGTTGACTGTTTACTATGTGTTGACTGTTTACTATGTGTTGACCGTTTACTATGTGTCGACCGTTTACAATGTGTTGACCGTTTACTATGTGTTGACTGTTTACTATGTGTTGACTGTTTACTATGTGTTGACTGTTTACTATGTGTTGACCGTTTACTATGTGTCGACCGTTTACTATGTGTTGACCGTTTACTATGTGTTGACTCAATGTGTTGACCGTTTACTATGTGTCGACCGTTTACTATGTGTTGACCGTTTGCAGGTCTGAGATGCCGATGAGATGGTCGTGGTGGTTCTTTCAGACAGTTCCAGGTAGGACAGAATACAAACCGCTCCCAACGGTCAAGACTGTACGATATCATAATTATGTAATTTCAACCAGTTTCGCTCACTGAGTGACTGAAAAAGAAAGAGAGCTATTTGACAAGATTACTTGTAGTTTTTCATGTTAATTTCTCTGTAATTTTTGTAATGACTTGGCGCTGGCTATCTTGGCCAGGACGCTCTTGAAAAATAGATTTTAAATCTCAATGAGCCCTTCCTGGTTAAATAAAGGTTAAATATATATATATATTTTTTTTTTAACTGTAATTTGTGAAGATCACAGCAGCTCAGTAATTTCCCGTTGTCTCTCTCTAACGCTACTCCAGGAATGACGGGCATCTTGCTTCTGTTCATCTTTGCGTTTATGTACGTCTTCGCCTCACACTACTTCCGACGAATCAGCTTCCAGGGATTCTGGCTCACACACTACCTCTATGTGGTTATCTACATCCTGGTGAGTACACTACCAAACAAAAATTATAAACGAAACATGTAAAGTGTTGGTCCAATGTTTCATGAGCTGAAATAAAAGATCCCAGAAATGTTTCCATGTGCACAAAAAGCTTTTTTCTCTAAAATGTTGTGAACAAATTTGTTTACATCCCTGTTAGTGAGCATTTCTCATTTGCCATGATAATCCATCCACCTGACAGGTGTGGCATATCAAGAAGCTGATTAAACAGCATAATCATTACAGAGATGCACCTTGTGCTGGGTACAATAAAAAGCCACTCTAAAATGTACAGTTTTGTCACACAACACAATGCCACAGATGTCTCAAGTTTTGAGGGAGAGTGAAATTGGCATGCTGACTGCAGGAATGTCTACCTGAGCTGTTGCACGACAATTGAATGTTAATTTATCTACCATAAGTCGCCTAGAGAATTTGGCAGTACGTCCAACCAGCCTCACAACTGCAGACCACGTGTAACCACACCAGCCCAGGACCTCCACATCCGGCTTCTTCACCTGCGGGATCGTCTGAGACCAGACACCCGGACAGCTGATGAAACTGTGGGTTTCGCACAAGCAAAGAATTTCTGCACAAACTGTCAGAAACCGTCTCAGGGAAGCTCATCTGCGTGCTCGTCGTCCTCACCAGGGTCTTGACCTGACTGCAGTTTGGTGTCGTAACCAACTTCAGTGGGCAAATACTCACCTTCAATGGCCACTGGCAGGCTGGAGAAGTGTGTTCTTCATGGATGAATCCCGGTTTCACTCATATCGAGCATATGGCAGTATCTCAACGTTGTGAAAAGAGTCGACCATGGTGGCGGTGGGGTTATGGTATGGGCCCCATGGTGGAGGTGGGGTTATGGTATGGGCCCCGTGGTGGAGGTGGGGTTATGGTATGGGCCCCATGGTGGCGGTGGGGTTATGGTATGGGCCCATGGTGGCGGTGGGTTTATGGTATGGGCCCCATGGTGGAGGTGGGGTTATGGTATGGGCCCCATGGTGGAGGTGGGGTTATGGTATGGGCCCCATGGTGGCAGTGGGGTTATGGTATGGGCCCCATGGTGGCGGTGGGGTTATGGTATGGGCATACACTACGGACAACGAACACCATTGCATTTTACCTATGAATACACAGAGATAACGTGACGAGATCCTGAGGCCCATTGTCGTGCCATTTTCATCCGCCACCATCACCTCATGTTTCAGCATGATAATGCACGGCCCCATGTCGCAAGGATCTGTACACAATTCCTGGAAGCTGAAAATGTCCCAGTTCTTCCATGGCCTGCATACTCACCAGATCTTTGAGGTCTAATTTATTTATTTAAATTGACTGATTTCATTAAATGAACCGTAACTCGGTAAAATCTTTGAAATTGTTGCATGTTGCGTTTATATTTTTTGGTTCAGTGTATTTCCTATAACTCTGTGACAAAATACGGTGTCCATATTAGGACAACTTTAGTCTCAACAGGACTTCTTTCAGCCAAATTCTGCTGTGACTGAGCATCAAGGTTACCAGTGTATCATCAATCGTTGTTATGTTGAACAATGTGAACATATAACTTAAGGACAATCTATTACATTCATTTAAAAAAAAATCTTCCTGAGCAACACACACTTACCATACTGAGCCAAACAGGACTAGTCTCACCAAGACACACTAGGATGGACTCTAGTCCGTTCATTCATTGAT
>NC_042963.1:55247421-55319921 GCF_901001165.1 Salmo trutta
ACTAGGGATGACAATACACACAACACATGTTACTATGGGAAATAAGAATTACTGTGGGTATCTATGTCTTTCTTAACATTGTGTTTTTTTGTACCCTGCATCTGAAAGTAATTGGATGTATTTATGCTATTACTTCTAAATGTCAAGTCTTGTCTTGCTACACTACTGTACAACAAAACAGCACTGCTCGGGATTTCTGACCCTCAAGCAGAGATGGAGAATGGTATATACACACAACATTACTGGCTGTTATTTTTTTTTTAGAAAGAACAGTTTATGATTTATTCAGACTAGATTTATGATTTACAAAATGATTTAAAGTGAAAATAAAAGACAGTATATACTGTATTACGTTAAAAAAAAAATTGCACATCATCAGTAAAAATTGTAATTCGCCAATATAATAAAAATGTAAATTGTTTCTCTTTCAAGACTGCATCAATATGAACTCGTTTTATTTGAAGTCACATACTGTATCTTACATGTAATACTGCTTTGCTTTCGTCTTACGACTCATAACACTTTAGAAGAAGTGAACTAGTTTGAATAGATGGATCAGCTGATTACCGTAATTTCCGGACTATTAAGCGCACCGCAAGTTGGGGCTTTATAGTCCGGAATTTACGGTAGTACAGGTGTGAAGAAAGAAAGCGTGTCTGTTATCTGCTCTAACTTCTAGCCAGCTGATTATTACACAGCACAAACTCAATGTTATCAGGACAACCGTTTAAATACACATGAATTATGCTTAAAAGGAGAACTAGTCTATTTGCCACAAGAGATTTCATCAGATTTTAGGATTAGATATGGTAATAAAAGTGGTGCGGTAAGTGAAGGCACCCGGTATTGGGAATTTAGGTAACACACACACACACACACACACGCATGCGCACGCGCACGCGCACGCACACGCACACACACACACACACACACGCGCGCACACGCGCACACGCACGCACACACGCACACACACACACCTATGATCCACATGTTCTTGTTGTCCCGTCTACCTCCTTCTTTCGTGTTGGCTAAAGAGCAGACAGAGCCATCACACGTGTTGGTTAAAGAGCAGACAGAGCCATCACAAGGGTTGGCTAAAGAGCAGACAGAGCCATCACAAGGGTTGGCTAAAGAGCAGACAGAGCCATCACACGTGTTGTCTAAAGAGCAGACAGAGCCATCACAAGGGTTGGCTAAAGAGCAGACAGAGCCATCACAAGGGTTGGCTAAAGAGCAGACAGAGCCATCACACGTGTTGGCTAAAGAGCAGACAGAGCCATCACACGTGTTGGCTAAAGAGCAGACAGAGCCATCATACGTGTTGGCTAAAGAGCAGACAGAGCCATCACAAGGGTTGGCTAAAGAGCAGACAGCACCATCATACGTGTTGGCTAAAGAGCAGACAACACCATCACGCGTGTTGTCTAAAGAGCAGACAACACCATCACGCGTGTTGGCTATAGAGCAGACAGCACCTGTTGGCTAAAGAGCATGCCACCTAACAGTTTGGACATACTGTTAGTGTACTGCAGATTTTCCAGCTTCAGCTAAAAGCAAATTAATCATGTTTAGAAACCATAAAACTGAAATGAACCAACAGTATAGAGAATGTTGATAAGACTTGATTGTGTTGACAATTGGCATCAGTAAGGCAGCAGCACCCTTGTGTACACTAAGAGAAACGATGTCTGACGTTCGACAATTAGGTGTCCACATACTTTTGGTCATGTAGTGTATTTGAAGATATCACACTGACACACACAGGCTAGGAAACAAGGTGGCGTTCCAGTAAAAAGGCCCACTGAGGACACAGACTAGGAAACAAGGTGGCGTTCCAGTAAAAAGGCCCACTGAGGACACAGACTAGGAAACAAGGTGGCGTTCCAGTAAAAAAAACCACTGAGGACACAGACTAGGAAACAAGGTGGCATTCCAGTAAAAAAACCCACTGAGGACACAGACTAGGAAACAAGGTGGCGTTCCAGTAAAAAGACCCACTGAGGACACAGACTAGGAAACAAGGTGGCGTTCCAGTAAAAAGGCCCACTGAGGACACAGACTAGGAAACAAGGTGGCGTTCCAGTAAAAAAACCCACTGAGGACACAGACTAGGAAACAAGGTGGCGTTCCAGTAAAAAGGCCCACTGAGGACACAGACTAGGAAACAAGGTGGCGTTCCAGTAAAAAGGCCCACTGAGGACACAGACTAGGAAACAAGGTGGCGTTCCAGTAAAAAGGCCCACTGAGGACACAGACTAGGAAACAAGGTGGCGTTCCAGTAAAAGAGCGTGACGTCTACAATCTCTCTGTCTCTAAAGAGATGTCAATTGGTGTGTGAGGTCAAAAATAACAAAAGTTGTATTACAAAAGAGCAAACACGTCAAAAGAATAATTGTCTTTTGATTTAGCAATGAGTCATGTGAGATATGAAAATAATGCTGGAGATTTCCTCATATCAAATCAAATCAAATGTTATTGGTCACATACACATGGTTAGCAGATGTTAATGCGAGTGTAGCAAAAATGCTTGTGCTTCTAGTTCAGTAATATCTAACAAGTAATCTAACAATTCCACAACAACTACCTGACATAAGTAAGCATTTCACTGTAAGGTCTACTACACCTGTTGTATTCAGCATTTCACTGTAAGGTCTACTACACCTGTTGTATTCAGCATTTCACTGTAAGGTCTACACCTGTTGTATTCGGCGCATGTGACAAATAAAACTTGATTTGATTTGATACACACAAATCTAAAAGGATGGAAAAAGAACATGTACATATAAATATATGGATGGCCGAGCGCCATAGGCAAGGTGTAATAGATGGTATAAAATACAGTATATACATATGAGATGAGTAATATAAGATACAGAAACATTGTTAAAGTGGGGTTATTTAAAGTGACTAGTGATCCATTTATTAAATTGGCCAATGATTAAGTCTGTATGTAGGCAGCAGCCTCTCTGTGTTAGTGATGGCTGTTTAACAGTCTGATGGCCTTGAGATAGAAGCTGTTTTTCAGTCTCTCGGTCCCAGCTTTGATGCACCTGTACTGACCTCGCCTTCTGGATGATAGCGGGGTGAACAGGCAGTGGTTCAGGTGGTTGTTGTCCTTGATTATCTTTTTGGCCTTCCTGTGACATCGGGTGCTGTAGGTGTCATGGAGGGCAGGTAGTTTGCCCCCGGTGATGCAGACCGCACCACCCTCTGGAGAGCCTTGCGGTTGAGGGCGGTGCAGTTGCCGTACCAGGAAAGCGATATAGCCCGACAGGATGCTCTCAATTGTGCATCTGTAAAAGTTTGTGAGGGTTTTAGGTGACAAGCCAAATTTCTTCAGCCTTCTGAGGTTGAAGAGGCTCTGTTGCGCCTTCTTCACCACGCTGTCTGTGTGGGTGGACCATTTCAGTTTGTCCGTGATGTACGCCGAGGAACTTAAAACTCTCCACTTTCTTCACTACTGTCCCGTCGATGTGGATGGGGGGCTGCTCCCTCTGCTGTTTCCTGAAGTCCACGATCATCTCCTTCGTTTTGTTGGCATTGAGTGAGAGGTTGTTTTCCTGACACCACTCTCTGAGTGTCCTCACCCTGTAGGCCTCACCCTCTCGTCGTTGTTGATAATCAAGCCCAATACTGTTGTGTCGACTGCAAACTTGATGATTGAGTTGGAGGCGTGCATGTCCACGCAGTCATGGCCTCAAGCTTACTGATGAGCTTGGTGGGTACTATGGTGTTGAATGCTGAGCTGTAGTCAATGAACAGAGACCTGGCCAATACAAACTGAACAGCCTCACAATCCCAGAGGCCTGGCCAATACAAACTGAACAGCCTCACAATCCCAGAGGCCTGGCCAATACAAACTGAACAGCTTCACAAGCCCAGAGGCCTGGCCAATACAAACTGAACAGCCTCACAATCCCAGAGGCCTGGCCAATACAAACTGAACAGCTTCACAAGCCCAGAGGCCTGGCCAATACAAACTGAACAGCTTCACAATCCCAGAGGCCTGGCCAATACAAACTGAACAGCTTCACAATCCCAGAGGCCTGGCCAATACAAACTGAACAGCTTCACAATCCCATAGACCTGGCCAATACAAACTGAACAGCTTCACAAGCCCAGAGGCCTGGCCAATACAAACTGAACAGCTTCACAATCCCAGAGGCCTGGCCAATACAAACTGAACAGCTTCACAATCCCAGAGGCCTGGCCAATACAAACTGAACAGCTTCACAATCCCAGAGGCCTGGCCAATACAAACTGAACAGCTTCACAATCCCAGAGGCCTGGCCAATACAAACTGAACAGCCTCACAATCCCAGAGGCCAGGCCAATACAAACTGAACAGCTTCACAATCCCAGAGGCCAGGCCAATACAAACTGAACAGCCTCACAATCCCAGAGACCTGGCCAATACAAACTGAACAGCCTCACAATCCCAGAGGCCTGGCCAATACAAACTGAACAGCTTCACAAGCCCAAAGGCCTGGCCAATACAAACTGAACAGCCTCACAATCCCAGAGGCCAGGCCAATACAAACTGAACAGCTTCACAATCCCAGAGGCCTGGCCAATACAAACTGAACAGCCTCACAATCCCAGAGGCCTGGCCAATACAAACTGAACAGCTTCACAATCCCAGAGGCCAGGCCAATACAAACTGAACAGCCTCACAATCCCAGAGGCCTGGCCAATACAAACTGACTGTATGTGTTACTATAATAGGGATATATTACCGTTTAAGTTTGTTGTATTTAACATTGGACAATATAACATGGAATGATATGCATTGGGACCTTGAATGGAAACATCTCATATTAGACAATGATTTCATGGGTTTACTTCATCACGTGATGTATTATATTGTATACGTGTATACGCCCCTTAGCAGAGACTTTTATCCATAGCGACTTACAGTCATACGTGCTTGTGTGCACTTGAATCCCAGAATGAAGGCAGACACCTTCTGGTAAAACACTTTGTAACACTACGAGGAAAGCTCCAGTATTCTTTTCATATCTCACATGACTCATTTCGAAAATCAAAAGACAATTATTCTTTTGACTTTGTTTGCTCTTTTGAGAGATTGTAGATATCACATTTTTTTTACTGGAACGCCACCTTGCTTCCTACTCTGTGTCCTCAGTGTGTCTTTTTACTGGAACGCCACCTTGCTTCCTACTCTGTGTCCTCAGTGTGTCTTTTTACTGGAACGCCACCTTGCTTCCTACTCTGTGTCCTCAGTGTGTCTTTTTACTGGAACGCCACCTTGCTTCCTACTCTGTGTCCTCAGTGTGACATCTTTTGGGTACTCTACATTGACCAACAATTATGTGGACTCCTGCTTGTCGAACATCTCGTTCCAAAATCGAATCAAATAAAATAAAATAAAAATCGGATCAAATGTTATTAGTCACATGCGCCGAATACAACAGGTGTAGGTAGACCTTACAGTGAAATGCTGAATACAACAGGTGTAGGTAGACCTTACAGTGAAATGCTGAATACAACAGGTGTAGTAGACCTCACAGTGAAATGCTGAATACAGCAACACAAACAACAATGCAGTTTAAACAAAATATGAAAATTAATAAGAAATAAAAGGAATAAGTAATTAAAGAGCAGCAGTAAATAACAACAGCAAGGCTATATACAGGGTATTAAGGTACAGAGTCAATGTGGAGGCTATATACAGGGTGTTAAGGTACAGAGTCAATGTGGAGGCTATATACAGGGTGTTACGGTACAGAGTCAATGTGGAGGCTATATACAGGGGGTACCGGTACAGAGTCAATGTGGAGGCTATATACAGGGGGTACCGGTACAGAGTCAATGTGGAGGCTATATACAGGGTGTACCGGTACAGAGTCAATGTGGAGGCTATATACAGGGTATTACGGTACAGAGTCAATGTGGAGGCTATATACAGGGGGTACCGGTACAGAGTCAATGTGGAGGCTATATACAGGGGGTACCGGTACAGAGTCAATGTGGAGACTATATACAGGGGGTACCGGTACAGAGTCAATGTGGAGGCTATATACAGGGGGTACCGGTACAGAGTCAATGTGGAGACTATATACAGGGGGGTACCGGTACAGAGTCAATGTGGAGGCTATATACAGGGGGTACCGGTACAGAGTCAATGTGGAGGCTATATACAGGGGGTACCGGTACAGAGTCAATGTGGAGGCTATATACAGGGTATTACGGTACAGAGTCAATGTGGAGGCTATATACAGGGGGTACCGGTATAGAGTCAATGTGGAGGCTATATACAGGGGGTACCGGTACAGAGTCAATGTGGAGGCTATATACAGGGGGTACCGGTACAGAGTCAATGTGGAGGCTATATACAGGGTGTACCGGTACAGAGTCAATGTGGAGGCTATATACAGGGGGTACCGATACAGAGTCAATGTGGAGACTATATACAGGGGGTACCGGTACAGAGTCAATGTGGAGGCTATATACAGGGTGTACCGGTCCAGAGTCAATGTGGAGGCTATATACAGGGGGTACCGGTACAGAGTCAATGTGGAGACTATATACAGGGGGTACCGGTACAGAGTCAATGTGGAGGCTAAATACAGGGGGTACCGGTACAGAGTCAATGTGCGGGGGCACCGGTTAGTCGAGGTAATATGTACATGTAGGTAGAGTCATTAAAGTGACTTGTGCATAGATAATAACAGAGAGCTGCAGCGTGGAAGAGGGGGTGTGGGGGGGTGTGGGGGGGGGGGCAATGCAAATAGTCTGGGTAGCCATTTGATTAGATGTTCAGGAGTCTTATGGCTTGCGGGTAGAAGCTGTTTAGAAGCCTCTTGGACCTAGACTTGGAGCTCCGGTACTGCTTTCCGTGCAGTAGCAGAGAGAACAGTCTATGACTAGGGTGGCTGGGGTCTTTGACAATTTTTAAGGCCTTCCTCTGACACCGCCTGGTATAGAGGTCCTGGATGGCAGAAAGCTTGGCCTCAGTGATGTACTAGGCCGTTCACACTACCCTCTGTAGTGCCTTGCGGCCGGAGGCCGAGCAGTTGTCATACCAGGCACAGATGCAACCAGTCAGGATGCTCTCGATGGTGCAGCTGTAGAACCTTTTGAGTATCTGAGGACCCATGCCAAATCGTTTCAGTCTCCTGAGGGGGAATAGGTTTTGTCGTGCCCTCTTCACAACTGTCTTGGTGTGCTTGGACCATGTTAGTTTGTTGGGGATGTGGACACCAAGGAACTTGAAGTTCTCAACCTGCTCCACTACAGCCCCGTAACAGCCTCCACTCTTCTGGGAAGGCTTTCCACTAGATGTTGGAACATTGCTGAAGGGATTTGCTTCCATTCAGCCACAAGAGCATTCGTGAGGTCAGGCACTGATGTTGGGCGATTAGGCCTGGCTCGCAGTCAGCCTTTCAATTCCTCCCAAATGTGTTTGATGGGGTTGAGGTCAGGGCTCTGAGCAGGCCAGTCAAATTCTTCCACACCGATCTCGACAAACCATTTCTGTATGAACCTTGTTTGTGCACAGGGACATTGTCATGCTGAAACAGGAAAGGGCCTTACACAAACTGTTTCCACAAAGTTGGAAGCATAGAATAATCTAGAATGTCATTGTATGCTGTAGCGTTAAGATTTCCCTTCACTGGAACTAAGGGGCCCGGAACCATGAAAAACAGCCCCAGACCATTATTCCTCCTACACCAAACTTTACAGTTGGCACTACGCATTGGGGCAGGTAGCGTTCTCCAGGCATCCGCCAAACCCAGATTTGTCCCGTCAGACCACCAGAGGGTGAAGTGTGATTCATCACTCCAGAGAACACGTTTCCACTGCTCCAGAGTCCAATGACGAGAAGCTTTACACCAGTCCAGCTGACGCATGGTGATCTTAGGCTTGGTTCCTATCAGAGGTTATCGCCACGACTCATTTTTAAATCAAATAACAATTATTCTTTCGTATGTTTACTCTTTTGTAATACATCTATAGTTTTCTTATTGTGCTTTAAAATCTGTTTAAGATAACATTCAATACTGTAGAATCAGCTGGAGATATCGATATGCTTCACACAAACCCTGTTCCCTATATAGTGCACTACTTTAGACCAGGGCCCTATTGAACCCTATTCCCTATATATAGTGCACTACTTTAGACCAGGGCCCTATTGAACCCTATTCCTCATATAGTACACTACTTTAGACCAGAGCCCTATAGAACCCTGTTCCCTATACAGTACACTACTTTAGACCAGAGCCCTATAGAACCCTATTCCTTATACAGTACACTACTTTAGACCAGAGCCCTATTGAACCCTATTCCCTATATATAGTGCACTACATTTGTGCAAGGCCCATTGGCTTAAAGCACAATCAAGAACTTGGAACTTGAGTTCATCTGACTCTGGGTAAGTAGATAAACGACTTCAGTGCCAAAATCCTGAAGAGAAAGGCCTGTCAGCACACGAGTAATACACAGACCGTAACGTAAGGCTCATGTTACACTTATTATACCTATTTGACATTCTAGAGCATTCTAGAACATTGCAGGACATTCTAGAACATTCTAGAGTATATTCTAGAACATTCTTCTGGTTCAGGTAGTTTCCTTTCACATTCCAGTAGCGTAAAAAGGTTATCAGATGCAAGGGGGCCTTGGCTTTGGTCGTACAGTCGACAAGGCTCTTTTCTCTGCACCAAAGGAACTAGAGTTGAAGTCCCCGTTTGCACATCTCCCTCTCGCGTGATACAGACATCCTTTCTCTTAGTGTACACAAGGGTGCTGCTGCCTTACTGATGCCAATTGTCAACACAATCAAGTCTTATCAACATTCTCCATACTGTTGGTTCATTTCAGTTTTATGGTTTCTAAACATGATTCATTTGCTTTTAGCTGAAGCTGGAAAATCTGCAGTACACTAACAGTATGTCCAAACTGTTAGGTGGCATGCTCTTTAGCCAACAGGTGCTGTCTGCTCTTTAGCCAACCCTTGTGATGGCTCTGTCTGCTCTTTAGCCAACCCTTGTGATGGCTCTGTCTGCTCTTTAGCCAACAGGTGCTGTCTGCTCTTTATCCAACACGCGTGATGGCTCTGTCTGCTCTTTAGCCAACACGCGTGATGTCTCTGTCTGCTCTTTAGCCAACACGCGTGATGGCTCTGTCTGCTCTTTAGCCAACACGCGTGATGGCTCTGTCTGCTCTTTAGCCAACACGCGTGATGGCTCTGTCTGCTCTTTAGCCAACACGCGTGATGGCTCTGTCTGCTCTTTAGCCAACACGCGTGATGGCTCTGTCTGCTCTTTAGCCAACACGCGTGATGGCTCTGTCTGCTCTTTATCCAACACGTGTGATGGCTCTGTCTGCTCTTTAGCCAACACGCGTGATGGCTCTGTCTGCTCTTTATCCAACACGTGTGATGGCTCTGTCTGCTCTTTATCCAACACGTGTGATGCCTCTGTCTGCTCTTTAGCCAACACGTGTGATGGCTCTGTCTGCTCTTTATCCAACACGTGTGATGGCTCTGTCTCCTCTTTAGCCAACCCTTGTGATGGCTCTGTCTGCTCTTTATCCAACACGTGTGATGGCTCTGTCTGCTCTTTATCCAACACGTGTGATGGCTCTGTCTGCTCTTTAGCCAACACGTGTGATGGCTCTGTCTGCTCTTTATCCAACACGTGTGATGGCTCTGTCTCCTCTTTAGCCAACCCTTGTGATGGCTCTGTCTGCTCTTTATCCAACACGTGTGATGGCTCTGTCTGCTCTTTATCCAACACGTGTGATGGCTCTGTCTGCTCTTTAGCCAACCCTTGTGATGGCTCTGTCTGCTCTTTAGCCAACCCTTGTGATGGCTCTGTCTGCTCTTTATCCAACACGAAAGAAGGAGGTAGACGGGACAACAAGAACATGTGGATCATAGGTGTGTGTGTGCGTGTGTGTGTATGTGTGTGTGTGTGTGTGTGTGTGTGTGTGTGTGTGTGTGTGTGTGTGTGTGTGTGTGTGTGTGTGTGTGTGTGTGTGTGTGTGTGTGTGTGTTACCTAAATTCCCAATACCGGGTGCCTTCACTTACCGCACCACTTTTATTACCATATCTAATCCTAAAATCTGATGAAATCTCTTGTGGCAAATAGACTAGTTCTCCTTAAGCATAATTCATGTGTATTTAAACGGTTGTCCTGATAACAGTACATTTCTGCTACATCAGTGCCCGACCTCACTAATGCTCTTGTGGCTGCATGGAAGGAAGTCCCCCCACAGCAATGTTCCAACATCTAGCGGAAAGCCTTCCCAGAAGAGTGGAGGCTGTTATAGCAACAAAGGGGGGGACCAACTCCATATTAATGACCATGTTTTTGGAATGAGATGTTTGATAAGCAGGTGTCCACATGTAGTGTACCAAGAAAAAAAAGGTTTGTGTGAAGCATATCGATATCTCCAGCTGATTCTACAGTATTGAATGTTATCTTAAACAGATTTTAAAGCACAATAAGAAAACTATAGATGTATTACAAAAGAGTAAACATATGAAAGAATAATTGTTATTTCATTGAAAAATGATTCATGGGGCTGTTTCTTTGTTGAGCGTGAAACAAAGAAACAGGTCCTCCTATATGCTTAATTTAGAGTTATTAATGTAACTTTAGTTGTTCAATAAACGTTGAGTTATATGTTTTGATGTTTTATACATTGTAAGGCTGCATGATGATTAGAACTCTAACGATTAGAACTCTGCTTAGTTCTTTTGCGCAGGCTGTACACAGTTCATCAGTCTCTCATTCACAATTTCAAAAAAGCACTTGGTAATGCCTAGAATTTAACGGCGGCATCCCCTTTGTGTGGCCATAATGCACCCAAATGTTCCATTAGCAGAAAACACCATTATCAAAAGTGACCACAAATGTGATTATGCAAGTAATGTTTTTATTATAAAGGTTCATTTTAATGGTGAAAATTATCTTCCCCAAACTTGAAACTCACGGGCTGTTTATATACGTCAGTTAGGCTCTACACCCCCTTGTAAAGCTGATTTATGTGATTCATTTTAAGAAGTTATTTGGCCACTCAAACCTTATTAAACATATAGGACTATGGGCTAGGCTACATGAGGTGTGATACTAACCTTATTAAAACATATAGGACTATGGGCTAGGCTACATGAGGTGTGATACAAACCTTATTAAAACATATAGGCCTATGGGCTAGGCTACATGAGGTGTGTGACTATGATTCAAAAGTCGCTAACAAAAAAGGCATTGCTTCTTGCCTTACTCTGGGCATCATTCACAAGTGATAGGCTAATATTGTCACCCACCAGACTATTCTTGATTTAATCTTGTCTTTACATACAGTATACTAAATAATAAATGTGTGAAATTTGTTTTGAGTTAGAATGGACCACTATCATGCACCTGTCTCGAAACAGGGACAGCGGAAAAAGATAAACGTCTCTATGCACTTAAATATCAAATATGAGGATGCTTTTCCCGTTTTCTTGCCAGCCAGGAAGGTAGGCTATACTCCTGTTGTAAAGAGAAGCAATGTGCTTAATATTAGGAAAGTTGAGAAATAAATATAGTAGGCCTAGCCTATGGAAATCTGATGGGATCCTCCTCTTTTTAGTAGAGGCCATCACTCTGTTTTCTCCCACAATTGCATAGCCTAGAGAAATGTTGCGCAACATGAGCTCATGGGCTCTCATGAAGAGTTTTATTGGATTTTCCATTACATTTACATTGATGTCAGAGTGATTAGAGGGACAATAGAGTGCTGAGTACCAGGCAGTTAGCACGTTTGGTAGGCTACTAATGACCATTAGCAGCATCAGAGCTTGGAGAAACAACTGTAACAGCCCGAGTCACCACCCATCAATCCCTTTCAGACTTGGGTATCACGGTTACACACTCACTCACTCACTCACTCACTCACTCACTCACTCACTCACTCACTCACTCACTCACTCACTTCCTCACTCACTTCCTCACTCACTCACTACTCACTCACTCACTCACTCACTCACTCACTCACTCACTCACTCACTCACTTCCTCACTCACTCACTCACTCACTTCCTCACTCACTCACTTCCTCACTCACTCACTCACTCACTTCCTCACTCACTCACTCACTCACTCACTTCCTCACTCACTCACTCACTCACTCACTCACTTCCTCACTCACTCACTCACTTACTCACTCAATCACTCATTCACTTACTCAGGCACTGTCTAAAAGTGTTACTAGCTGTCAAATCCTTGCTTCCTCTGTCCTTGTTTCCTTCATTCCTCACGTCCCTCTCAAAGCACATTGGGATTGATGGTGCCTCCTCTGAAGTGTTTTTGAAAGAGAGGCGAGGAATGGAGGCAATAACGATGTAGAAAGCAAGGATTTGACGTCTAGTGAGAAAATACAACGTAACCATGAAGAACGCACAGTGATACTAGAGTCTTCATTTACATGGGCCTTTTGCTATAATGATAACACAATCAGGTGACGCAAACAGGGGACGCAATCAGGGGACGCAATCAGGGGACGTAATCAAGGGGACCTTTCCTCAGTGCTGAATCTGCTAATTACATGGACAAGGGGACCCTCAGTAATCCTAGATCAGCACTCCAACTCTGAGACACTTTGGGTGGGAATCGGACCTGAGTTAAGCGTGTTTAAATGGAATGTAAATTCCCTTTTTTATGCACTTTTCTCTCCACGTATATATTCTGACCTGGAACTTAAGCATGAGAACAGCATGCTATTCAACCTGCTATTAGTTCCAGGTGGAGATCAAACAAATGAAGGTGTGGCGGAGGTGTCTACAGAAATAACACCATTCTCCATGCACCATGTGTCTACAGAAATAACACCATTCTCCATGCACCGTGTGTCTACAGAAATAACACCATTCTCCATGCACCGTGTGTCTACAGAAATAACACCATTCTCCATGCACCGTGTGTCTACAGAAATAACACCATTCTCCATGCATCGTGTGTCTACAGAAATAACACCATTCTCCACGCATTGTGTGTCTACAGAAATAACACCATTCTCCATGCACCGTGTGTCTACAGAAATAACACCATTCTCCATGCACCGTGTGTCTACAGAAATAACACCATTCTCCATGCACCGTGTGTCTCCAGAAATAACACCATTCTCCATGCACCGTGTGTCTACAGAGAGGCCCTGTTTCCACCTTGAATTTATTCCCTCATGATTCCACCACCTTTATGCGCAAGGTAATCATGAATAAGTTCTAGTGCACCTACCAGTTCCAGGTGGTGACCAGCCTTCGCTGTGTTTTGGACACTGGTGGCCAGCCTTCGCTGTGTTTTGGACACTGGTGACCAACCTTCGCTGTGTTTTGGACACTGGTGAACAACCTTCGCTGTGTTTTGGACACTGGTGACCAACCTTCGCTGTGTTTTGGACACTGGTGACCAACCTTCGCTGTGTTTTGGACACTGGCGACCAGCCTTCGCTTTGTTTTGGACACTGGTGACCAGCCTAAGCTGTGTTTTGGACACTGGTGATCAACCTTCGCTGTGTTTTGGACACTGGCGACCAGCCTTCGCTTTGTTTTGGACACTGGCGACCAGCCTTCGCTGTGTTTTGGACACTGGCGACCAGCCTTCGCTGTGTTTTGGACACTGGTGACCAGCCTAAGCTGTGTTTTGGACACTGGCGACCAGCCTTCGCTGTGTTTTGGACACTGGCGACCAGCCTTCGCTTTGTTTTGGACACTGGCGACCAGCCTTCGCTGTGTTTTGAACACTGGCGACCAGCCTTCGCTGTGTTTTGGACACTGGTGACCAGCATAAGCTAAAGCAGAGCTAGCATCAAGTCACATTGTGTTGGCTTGCAAAGTGATGTTTAATTCCTATTGGCATCCAGCCAGAGTAGATTCCCACAATCTGCATTCAGAATGACTGCTAAAGTTAGAAAGATTAATAAATAAGGACTACCTAAACCATCTAAACTGGAACAACTATTTCAGTAACGGGTGAAATAAGTCCAGCTAACAGATTGGATTAGTCCAACTAACGGATTGGATTAGTCCAGCTAACAGATTAGATTAGTCCAGCTAACAGATGGGATTAGTCCAACTAACGGATTGGATTAGTCCAACTAACGGATTGGATTAGTCCAGCTAACGGATTGGATTAGTCCAGCTAACGGATTGGATTAGTCCAGCTAACAGATTGGATTAGTCCAGCTAATGGATTGGATTAGTCCAACTAATGGATTGGATTAGTCCAGCTAACGGATTGGATTAGTCCAGCTAACAGATTGGATTAGTCCAGCTAATGGATTGGATTAGTCCAACTAATGGATTGGATTAGTCCAGCTAACGGATTGGATTAGTCCAACTAACGGATTGGATTAGTCCAGCTAACAGATTGGATTAGTCCAACTAACGGATTGGATTTTCCAGCTAACAGATTGGATTAGTCCAACTAACGGATTGGATTAGTACAGCTAACAGATTGGATTAGTACAGCTAACAGATTAGATTAGTCCAACTAACGGATTGGATTAGTCCAGCTAACAGATTGGATTAGTCCAGCTAACGGATTAGATTAGTCCAGCTAACAGATTGGATTAGTACAGCTAACAGATTAGATTAGTCCAGCTAACAGATGGGATTAGTCCAACTAACGGATTGGATTAGTCCAACTAACGGATTGAATTAGTCCAGCTAACGGATTGGATTAGTCCAGCTAACGGATTGGATTAGTCCAGCTAACAGATTGGATTAGTCCAGCTAATGGATTGGATTAGTCCAACTAATGGATTGGATTAGTCCAGCTAACGGATTGGATTAGTCCAACTAACGGATTGGATTAGTCCAGCTAACAGATTGGATTAGTCCATCTAACGGATTGGATTAGTCCAGCTAACACAATGAAGGCTGGTCACCAGCAAAAAACACAATGAAGGCTGGTCATTGGCCTATGCTGGTCTATGCTGTATTTTCAGCAGAGTCTTCTCAATGACCTTTTACCTTTTTCAAAAGGAGCTGAGAGAAGATGGAGGAGTTGAGCAAAAGGCCCATGTCAAATCAAATCAAATCAAATGTATTTATATAGCCCTTCGTACATCAGCTGAAATCTCAAAGTGCTTTACAGAAACCCAGCCTAAAACCCCAAACAGCAAGCAATGCATGTGAAAGAAGCACGGTGGCTAGGAAAAACTCCCTAGGAAAAAATCCCTAGAAAGGCCAAAAACCTAGGAAGAAACCTAGAGAGGAACCAGGCTATGAGGGGTGGCCAGTCCTCTTCTGGCTGTGCCGGGTGGATATTATAACAGAACATGGTCAAGATGTTAAAATGTTCATAAATGACCAGCATGGTCAAATAATAATAATCATAGTAGTTGTCGAGGGTGCAACAAGCACGTCCGGTGAACAGGTCAGGGTTCCGTAGCCGCAGGCAGAACAGTTGAAACTGGAGCAGCAGCAAGGCCAGGTGGACTGGGGACAGCAAGGAGTCATCATGCCAGGTAGTCCTGAGGCATGGTCCTAGGGCTCAGGTCCTCTGAGAGAAAGAAAGAAAGAGAGAAAGAGAGAATTAGAGAGAGCATATTTAAATTCACACAGGACACCGGATAAGACAATAGAAATACTCCAGATGTAACAGACTGACCCTAGCCCCCCGACACATAAACTACTGCAGCATAAATACTGGAGGCTGAGAGGCTGAGACATGTCTTTAAAGTTCACTGATCAACTAATGACCTCTACTGGTAAAGAAGGAAGTAACACTCCTCAGGCATAGAATACGGGCCCAAGGTCATGGAGATCTGGGCCCAAGGTCATGGAGATCTGGGCCCAAGGTCATGGAGATCGGGGTCCAAGGTCATGGAGATCGGGGTCCAAGGTCATGTAGATCTGGGCCACTATTCAGAAAGCCTCTCAGACTAGGAGTGCAGGTCTAGGATCAGTTTAGCCTTTAATAGCATAATAAATAAGAGGACAGATCCTAGACCAGCACTCTTAGACGCTTGATACATACTGCCCTGGGTCTCAGAGGAGGAATGCAGGTCTAGGATCAGTTTAGCCTTTAATATCATAATAAATAAGAGGACAGATCCTAGACCAGCACTCTTAGACGCTTGATACATACTGCCCCGGGTCTCAGAAGAGGAGTGCAGGTCTAGGATCAGTTTAGCCTGGAACCCTTTACACCCTTACAGGGGTTGAAAACGGCAGATTTGGGCACTGGTAAACGCCTAAATTGGAACGCAATGGCTGGCTGTACATGCTATACATGATGTCAGAGTGCTGGCTCTGCGCTTCACAGCGCCATATGGGTTTTGACTGACAGTCGTTCTGAATTTGAGCACTGTGCGCGACGGGAAGTTTCCCTCATCCCTCCCGCTGATTTGGCAACTTTTTTTGTTGTCTAAATGAGGGAAATGCTGTCAATTTAAAAGGGATCAATGTATTTTGAAAGGTGAGACGTTGAGGATTATAATAAATATCGCTTTGATGTCAATCAAGCAGAGCCAAACACCCGTGAGTCCAAATGTTTTCCATATCATAAAACTCATGTCATAGACAGTGTCAACGTTTATGATCACTATGTACAGTTACAAGATGACTCACCCCAGGGTCGTTCTGAACAGAAGGAATCTATGTTTGTTTACTGTCAGGATAATTCTACACGCACCAGAATTGTAACGTGAATAGCTATATGAAAGGCTAACATTCTAACATAGTTTTAACTTGGCATGTTTGCAATAGAAGAGGCTTTCAAATGATGCCCACCTGACCCCCTTTTTTTGAGATTTTATAATGGTCCGTTTTTGGGGGGATTACGTACACAACGACAGTACCTTATGTGAGAGCGAGGATGCAGGACTGTGTTCCAAACTAAATAGTGTTCCAAACTAAATAGTGTTCCAAACTAAACAGTGTTCCAAACTAAATAGTGTTCCAAACTAAAAAGTGTTCCAAACTAAATAGTGTTCCAAACTAAATAGTGTTCCAAACTAAATAGTGTCTTAAACTAAATAGTGTTCCAAACTAAATAGTGCTCCAAACTAAATAGTGTTCCAAACTAAATACTGCTCCAAACGAAATAGTGCCCCAAACTAAATAGTGTTCCAAACTAAATAGTGTTCCAAACTAAATAGTGCTCCAAACTAAATAGTGTTCCAAACTAAATACTGCTCCAAACTAAATAGTGCCCCAAACTAAATAGTGTTCCAAACTAAATAGTGTTCCAAACTAAATAGTGTTCCAAACTAAATACTGCTCCAAACAAAATAGTGTTCCAAACTAAATAGTGCCCCAAACTAAATAGTGTTCCAAACTAAATAGTGTTCCAAACTAAATACTGCTCCAAACGAAATAGTGTTCCAAACTAAATAGTACCCCAAGCTAAATAGTGTTCCAAACTAAATAGTGCTCCAAACTAAATAGTGTTCCAAACTAAATAGTGTTCCAAACTAAAAAGTGTTCCAAACTAAATAGTGTTCCAAACTAAATAGTGTTCCAAACTAAATAGTGTTCCAAACTAAATAGTGCTCCAAACTAAATAGTGTTCCAAACTAAATAGTGTTCCAAACTAAATAGTGCCCCAAACTAAATAGTGTTCCAAACTGAATAGTGTTCCAAACTAAATAGTGTTCCAAACTAAATAGTGTTCCAAACTAAATACTGCTCCAAACGAAATAGTGTTCCAAACTAAATAGTGTTCCAAACTAAATAGTGTTCCAAACTAAAAAGTGTTCCAAACTAAATAGTGTTCCAAACTAAATAGTGTTCCAAACTAAATAGTGTTCCAAACGAAATAGTGTTCCAAACTAAATAGTGTTCCAAACTAAATAGTGTTCCAAACTAAATAGTGTTCCAAACTAAATAGTACCCCAAGCTAAATAGTGTTCCAAACTAAATAGTGCTCCAAACTAAATAGTGTTCCAAACTAAATAGTGTTCCAAACTAAAAAGTGTTCCAAACTAAATAGTGCTCCAAACTAAATAGTGCTCCAAACGAAATAGTGTTCCAAACTAAATAGTGCTCCAAACTAAATAGTGTTCCAAACTAAATAGTGCTCCAAACTAAACAGTGTTTTTCCTCCAGTTCCTCACATCTAGGAGAGCTCAGAAAGTACACCTTTATTAAGTTGAAGACTCTTCTTTGGTCTGAAGAAGTGCATTGAAATATTTAATACATAATATGATTTGATGCATAAAGAGAAACATCAACAACAACAAAAAATAGACGATTTTGTCCTATGATTTGTCCTGGTGTCCAAGTGAGCATAGCCAAACTGAAAACCCTGCCAGGTAGTGTCTGCAGAGCACACCAGGTGAGCAGGCTATAGTAAACTACTTAGAAAATCCTCTTATCCTGCCTGTAAGCACCAGCCAGGCTACAGTAGGATTATGTCCAGCCACTGTCCAGATTGGTCTCTTCCTGTTTCAGACCAGACAACCACTCAACCAGCCACTACAAAGCAGATTGGTCTCAACCACTCAACCAGCCACTACAAAGCAGATTTGGGGGAGTCTATGTCATGGATAGTAGCGTAGCCTCACACGTATGAAACATCAATATGCACCTTCCCTTCCTTGGGTTACGGTATCGATAGAACCGTGGAAGAAGCTTCGATCCAACTTGTCAACGTTAAGCTGTTTGGAGGCGGAACCAGGAAGTGGTTTGTCAAGCAGCAGAGAAAACAGAAACCTCCGAAGTCCGTTTGCCAGGAAGCCCTACAGCCGCACGAAGAAGAAATGGGCGGCGAAGATTCTGAAACAGAACCGTGAGGGGATTCTGAGTGAGCCGGATGTGAACAACGTGCTGCCGTACCTGGTGTACGACAAGGTGTTCTCTATAGAGGAGCACAAGGAGATACTAGAGCATGACTCCAGGTGTTTCTGGACCAGTTGTCCTTGAAGGGGCCGTCTGGGTTCTCTGCTTTCTGTTCTGTGCTGGAGGAAGTGTGTTCCCCACCTGCTGACCTACTTCCTGTTGGATTGTAAAGGAACAGACACTGTGTGTGTGAGTGTGTGTGTGTGTGTGTGTGTGTGTGTGTGTGTGTGGGTGGGTGGGTGGGTGGGGGTGTGTGTGTGTGTGTGTGTGTGTGTGTGTGTGTGTGTGTGTGTGTGTGTGTGTATCTGTCAGATATGGGTTCAAATACTTGAGTATCTGGTATTTCAAATGCACAGAAAAAAAAAGTTATTTGATTTATTATTGATTTTTGATATTATTGATTTATATGAAGAAGAAAAAAAGATAGTCTGCCAAATTGTATTGGACAGTATTTTCAAATACTTATTAAGTACTATTTTCAAATACCTGGGTTAAAAGCTTGCACTGTGAAAATAATTATACTATTTACTATTAGCAACTTGCTCCGAAGCATTTTTAATTTTTTTGTTTACTAAAGTTTTTGGTCCAAGTGTTATCTGAAAAAAAACAAATAGTTTGCCCAAACTTAACTCCAACTTCAGTCAACTTGTCTCATACTGTTCATTCAACTACATTTACATTTACGTCCTTTAGCAGACGCTCTTATCCAGAGCGACTTACAAATTGGTGCATTCACCTTATGATATCCAGTGGAACAACCACTTTACAATAGTACATCTATATCTTTTTTGGGGGGGGGTTTAGAAGGATTACTTTATCCTATCCCAGGTATTCCTTAAAGAGGTGGGGTTTCAGGTGTCTCCGGAAGGTGGTGATTGACTCCGCTGTCCTGGCGTCGTGAGGGAGCTTGTTCCACCATTGGGGTGCCAGAGCAGCGAACAGTTTTGACTGGGCTGAGCGGGAACTGTGCTTCCGCAGAGGTAGGGGGGCGAGCAGGCCAGAGCAGCAGGCCAGAGCAGCAGGCCAGAGCAGCAGGCCAGAGCAGCAGGCCAGAGCAGCAGGCCAGAGCAGCAGGCCAGAGCAGCAGGCCAGAGCAGCAGGCCAGAGCAGCAGGCCAGAAATGATAATTCGGTATCTTACCTAAAAACTGCTGTGGAACTAGTTAGACAGCAAACACTGCTTTTAAAATACAATATTTTCAACTTAGATATTTGACACATGTTAACATTGCACATTTACACAGTAATTATTATTCACCATGTCTTAATCTGGGATTTGAACTCATAACCTCTTGGTTCACAGTATTCCAATGTTCCCGCTACTCCACCATGTCGTTGACAGTTATCAATTAATCTGACTATCCTCTCATCATTGATTTGATTTAATTATTTCAGCAATTGTAGATTTGTTTTTTTTTGTGTATAGTTGTCTATGTTGGTGGGGCATATTATTCTATTTTAATGGTACTTCTTAATCACTATGATAAATAAAATTGTTTTTCTTGAATATACTCTTAACAGCGCTGAGATTTACTTTTTAAGTCCAAAGAGTGTTACTGCAGGTGAAGTCAGTCGCTGACACAGACGTGGTGGCGTAGCAGGAAGATCAGTAATACTGTGGACCACAATGTTGTGAGTTCAAATCCCAGGTGAGGACATGTTGAGTAATAATTGCTGTATAAATGAGCATGTGCAATTTAATAACATGTAAGTTGTAAACATTGTATGTTAAAAGAACTCTATCTGTGTAAGTAGTTAAGATTCCCAAATCATCTTTTTTGAGTCAAATGAACATATGAGACAATTTGAGTAAACGCATATTAAGTTCACAGAAGTTTTGGACTACGTTTTCTCAAGTTGGAGCCAAGTTTGGGACAACACTTAAAAAAAAAAATCTGATTCACACTTGGACCGGAAAGTTGAGTGAACAACTAAAACAGTCTGTGGACCAAAGTTACTGAATAATACTGAGCTGAAACAAGTATTTAAAAAAAAAAAAAAAATATATATATATATTTATTTTGAGGGCAAATCACACTCAATTAACTTTTTGTTATTGTTGAGTAAGATCCACACATCCCCACTAAGATGCAGTAAGATCCACACATCCCCACTAAGATGCAGTAAGATCCACACATTCCCACTAAGATGCAGTAAGATCCACACATCCCCACTAAGATGCAGTAAGATCCACACATTCCCACTAAGATGCAGTAAGATCCACATATTCCCAGTAAGATGCAGTAAGATCCACACATTCCCATTAAGATGCAGTAAGATCCACACATCCCCACTAAGATGCAGTAAGATCCACACATTCCCACTAAGATGCAGTAAGATCCACATATTCCCAGTAAGATGCAGTAAGATCCACACATTCCCATTAAGATGCAGTAAGATCCACACATTCCCATTAAGATGCAGTAAGATCCACACATTCCCGGTAAGATGCAGTAAGATCCACACATCCCCATTAAGATGCAGTAAGATCCACACATTCCCATTAAGATGCAGTAAGATCCACACATTCCCATTAAGTTGCAGTAAGATCCACACATTCCCAGTAAGATCCACACATTCCCAGTAAGATCCACACATTCCCACTAAGATGCAGTAAGATCCACACATTCCCACTAAATGCAGTAAGATCCACACATTCCCAGTAAGATGCAGTAAGATCCACACATTCCCATTAAGATGCAGTAAGATCCACACATTCCCAGTAAGTTGCAGTAAGATCCACACATTCCCATTAAGATGCAGTAAGATCCACACATTCCCACTAAGATGCAGTAAGATCCACACATGCCCATTAAGATGCAGTAAGATCCACACATTCCCATTAAGATGCAGTAAGATCCACACATTCCCATTAAGTTGCAGTAAGATCCACACATTCCCAGTAAGATCCACACATTCCCAGTAAGATCCACACATTCCCACTAAGATGCAGTAAGATCCACACATTCCCACTAAATGCAGTAAGATCCACACATTCCCAGTAAGATGCAGTAAGATCCACACATTCCCAGTAAGATGCAGTAAGATCCACACATTCCCACTAAATGCAGTAAGATCCACACATTCCCACTAAGATGCAGTAAGATCCACACATTCCCACTAAATGCAGTAAGATCCACACATTCCCAGTAAGATGCAGTAAGATCCACACATTCCCATTAAGATGCAGTAAGATCCACACATTCCCAGTAAGATGCAGTAAGATCCACACATTCCCACTAAGATGCAGTAAGATCCACACATTCCCACTAAGTTGCAGTAAGATCCACACATTCCCAGTAAGATCCACACATTCCCAGTAAGATGCAGTAAGATCCACACATTCCCATTAAGATGCAGTAAGATCCACACATTCCCAGTAAGATGCAGTAAGATCCACACATTCCCATTAAGATGCAGTAAGATCCAAACATTCCCATTAAGATGCAGTAAGATCCACACATTCCCAGTAAGATGCAGTAAGATCCACACATTCCCACTAAGTTGCAGTAAGATCCACACATTCCCAGTAAGATGCAGTAAGATCCACACATTCCCACTAAGATGCAGTAAGATCCACACATTCCCACTAAGATGCAGTAAGATCCACACATTCCCATTAAGTTGCAGTAAGATCCACACATTCCCAGTAAGATGCAGTAAGATCCACACATTCCCACTAAGATGCAGTAAGATCCACACATTCCCACTAAGATGCAGTAAGATCCACACATTGCCATTAAGTTGCAGTAAGATCCACACATTCCCATTAAGTTGCAGTAAGATCCACACATTCCCAGTAAGATCCACACATTCCCAGTAAGATCCACACATTCCCAGTAAGATCCACACATTCCCAGTAAGATCCACACATTCCCATTAAGATGCAGTAAGATCCACACATTCCCAGTAAGATCCACACATTCCCAGTAAGATCCACACATTCCCAGTAAGATCCACACATTCCCAGTAAGATGCAGTAAGACCCACACATTCCCACTAAGATGCAGTAAGATCCACACATTACCATTAAGATGCAGTAAGATCCACACATTCCCATTAAGATGCAGTAAGATCCACACATTCCCAGTAAGATGCAGTAAGATCCACACATTCCCATTAAGATGCAGTAAGATCCACACATTCCCATTAAGATGCAGTAAGATCCACACATTCCCACTAAGATGCAGTAAGATCCACACATTCCCAGTAAGATCCACACATTCCCATTAAGATGCAGTAAGATCCACACATTCCCATTAAGATGCAGTAAGATCCACACATTCCCAGTAAGATCCACACATTCCCAGTAAGATCCACACATTCCCAGTAAGATGCAGTAAGATCCAAACATTCCCATTAAGATGCAGTAAGATCCACACATTCCCAGTAAGATGCAGTAAGATCCACACATTCCCACTAAGTTGCAGTAAGATCCACACATTCCCAGTAAGATGCAGTAAGATCCACACATTCCCACTAAGATGCAGTAAGATCCACACATTCCCACTAAGATGCAGTAAGATCCACACATTCCCATTAAGTTGCAGTAAGATCCACACATTCCCAGTAAGATGCAGTAAGATCCACACATTCCCACTAAGATGCAGTAAGATCCACACATTCCCACTAAGATGCAGTAAGATCCACACATTCCCATTAAGTTGCAGTAAGATCCACACATTCCCATTAAGTTGCAGTAAGATCCACACATTCCCAGTAAGATCCACACATTCCCAGTAAGATCCACACATTCCCAGTAAGATCCACACATTCCCAGTAAGATCCACACATTCCCAGTAAGATCCACACATTCCCATTAAGATGCAGTAAGATCCACACATTCCCAGTAAGATCCACACATTCCCAGTAAGATCCACACATTCCCAGTAAGATCCACACATTCCCAGTAAGATGCAGTAAGACCCACACATTCCCACTAAGATGCAGTAAGATCCACACATTACCATTAAGATGCAGTAAGATCCACACATTCCCATTAAGATGCAGTAAGATCCACACATTCCCAGTAAGATGCAGTAAGATCCACACATTCCCATTAAGATGCAGTAAGATCCACACATTCCCATTAAGATGCAGTAAGATCCACACATTCCCACTAAGATGCAGTAAGATCCACACATTCCCAGTAAGATCCACACATTCCCATTAAGATGCAGTAAGATCCACACATTCCCATTAAGATGCAGTAAGATCCACACATTCCCACTAAGTTGCAGTAAGATCCACACATTCCCAGTAAGATGCAGTAAGATCCACACATTCCCAGTAAGATCCACACATTCCCAGTAAGATCCACACATTCCCAGTAAGATGCAGTAAGATCCACACATTCCCACTAAGATCCACACATTCCCAGTAAGATGCAGTAAGAGCCACACATTCCCAGTAAGATCCACACATTCCCAGTAAGATGCAGTAAGATCCACACATTCCCAGTAAGTTGCAGTAAGATCCACACATTCCCAGTAAGTTGCAGTAAGATCCACACATTCCCATTACGATGCAGTAAGATCCACACATTCCCAGTAAGATCCACACATTCCCAGTAAGATCCACACATTCCCATTAAGATGCAGTAAGATCCACACAGCTTCTGTGTGTAGTAACCTCATGTGACATTTAAAATGTTTATTTTTAAAACAAAAATATCTAAAAATAAATTTAGATATTTTAAATAGTATTTGAACCCAGGTCTGTGTGTGTAGGTATTTTATGCCACTAATTAAACACCTGTTACAACAGCCAGACACTGGTAGTCTACTGTAGATTAGAGAGAGAGAGAGGGAGAGAGAGAGAGAGAGAGAGGGGGAGAGAGAGAGAGAGAGAGAGAGAGAGAGAGAGAGAGAGAGAGAGAGAGAGAAAGGGAGAGAGAGAGAGAGAGAGAGGGGGAGAGAGAGAGAGAGAGAGAGAGAGAGAGAGAGAGAAAGGGAGAGAGAGAGAGAGAGAGAGAGAGAGAGAGAGAGAGAGAGAGAAAGGGAGAGCGAGAGAGAGAGAGAGAGAAAGGGAGAGAGAGAGAGAGAGAGAGAGAGAGAGAGAGAGAGAGAGAGTCTACTACATTCACAACATTCACAACCTAATCTGGTCACTGTTTCCTGTTAGAACACTGCAATAGCAACTGTACTATTCAGAAGGAGATGGAGAATGTATATGAGTTCAGTTTCCTATCTTTTATACCGACAGTATGTTCTTTTTCATGACCTCTACACAGCCCCAACTCGCTTCATATTGGCCATTCCTCATTATCCAGACAGAGATGATTTACAGAGGAAACGCAGTATAGACGTAGTTTATCATACCCAACTGTGTACACAGTTCTATGCAGTTTTCACATTGTTCAGCATCTTTCCCCAATGCCAAGACATATGGTGTTCCCTCTGTAAAACACACCGTTTTTATTTTTGTACATATTATTGTTTGATAGACTAAACCAACCTCCTTTCCACAGATGGTCCCCCTGAGATAGGCCCCGAGCGAGGCCCCGAGCGAGGTTAGACTCCAGAATAAAAATGTACAATTACACTAGAATAAACACAGATAAATAGCAATACTTAGCTTCGGTATATTATTGATAATATTAGCGATATTAAATATGATGATCATTTATGTAAATGAGAAGAGAGTGGATCTATTTAGCCAGCATGGCAGTGTAGAATAGTAGTCCTGGGAGGCTGTGTTGTCTCGGTGTTGTCTCTGTGTTGTCGCTGTGTTGTCTCTGTGTTGTCTCTGTGTCAGCTCTAGTCCAGGGAGGGGAGGCTGTGTTGTCTCTGTGTTGTCGCTGTGTCAGCTCTAGTCCTGGGAGGGGAGGCTGTGTTGTCTCTGTGTTGTCTCGGTGTCAGCTCTAGTCCTGGGAGGGGAGGCTGTGTTGTCTCTGTGTTGTCGCTGTGTCAGCTCTAGTCCTGGGAGGCTGTGTTGTCTCAGTGTTGTCTCTGTGTTGTCGCTGTGTTGTCTCTGTGTTGTCGCTGTGTCAGCTCTAGTCCTGGGAGGGGAGGCTGTGTTGTCTCTGTGTTGTCTCGGTGTCAGCTCTAGTCCTGGGAGGGGAGGCTGTGTTGTCTCTGTGTTGTCGCTGTGTCAGCTCTAGTCCTGGGAGGCTGTGTTGTCTCGGTGTTGTCTCTGTGTTGTCGCTGTGTTGTCTCTGTGTTGTCTCTGTGTCAGCTCTAGTCCTGGGAGGGGAGGCTGTGTTGTCTCTGTGTTGTCGCTGTGTCAGCTCTAGTCCTGGGAGGGGAGGCTGTGTTGTCTCTGTGTTGTCTCGGTGTCAGCTCTAGTCCTGGGAGGGGAGGCTGTGTTGTCTCTGTGTTGTCTCTGTGTCAGCTCTAGTCCTGGGAGGGGAGGCTGTGTTGTCCCTGTGTTGTCGCTGTGTCAGCTCTAGTCCTGGGAGGGGAGGCTGTGTTGTCGCTGTGTCAGCTCTAGTCCTGGGAGGCTGTGTTGTCTCTGTGTTGTCTCTGTGTTGTCTCTGTGTTGTCTCTGTGTCAGCTCTAGTCCTGGGAGGCTGTTATTATTGATGGTGTCTTTGATGGTATCTGATGGGCGTGTTGGACCCCTGGAGGACACTACTACTCCTGGAGGACACTACTACTCCTGGAGGACACTACTACTCCTGGAGGACACTACTACTCCTGGAGGACACTACTAGTCCTGGAGGACACTACTACTCCTGGAGGACACTACTACTCCTGGAGGACACTACTAGTCCTGGAGGACACTACTACTCCTGGAGGACACTACTAGTCCTGGAGGACACTACTACTCCTGGAGGACATTACTACTCATGGAGGAAACTACTACTCCTGGAGGACACTACTAGTCCTGGAGGACACTACTACTGGGAGGGAGGGAGGGAGGTAGGTAGGTAGGGAGGGAGGGAGGGAGGGAGGGAGGGAGGGGGAACTCTCTTTTGGATGTGATGTCCTGAAGTGTAGTGACCGACAGCCTGGAGAACAGTTGCAAGAATGGAGAGAGAGAAGGAAGGATTGATTCCCAGACCATTAAAAAGGTCTCCTCGTTTATTACCATCAATCCAAGTCAGCTCTGAGACAGGCGTGTAGTCTGGCCCTGAGCTAGGAGCTAGGAACCTGAGCTAGGAGCTAGGAGCTAGGAGCTAGGAGCTAGGAGCTAGGAACCAGCACTGACACACACACTAACATGGCCGGCCCTGAGCTAGGAGCTAGTAGCTAGGAGCTAGGAGCTAGGAGCTAGGAACCAGCACTGACACACACACTAACATGGCCGGCCCTGAGCTAGGAGCTAGTAGCTAGGAGCTAGGAGCTAGGACACTGAGGAGAAAGTGACCCACTGAGAGAGACAGCGAGGCTGACAGAAACACACACCAGCTGAAAACAGACCACCAGCACGCACACTGAACCTCCACAAGGGAGACGGCACTACACTAACAAGACGTCGTAAGTCATCTGATTTCTGTTCATAATTTACCCCGTGCTGGTGCTTCCCTGGTGAACCAAAGGCTGTGGGCATTAGCGTGACCAGACGTTGGTGTCTATGTACTGCTGACCAAGGAATGGTCGGTCTGCTGACCAAGGAATGGTCGGTCTGCTGACCAAGGAATGGTCGGTCTCCATATGGGCGTCACATGATCACATGGCTGGTGGAAGTCATATTTGGATTTATTTCATGAGTTCCTGTGTATAGTATTTGCAACATGCAAGACTTTGACTCAAGGCTCTAGGTGTGATGGTATGACTACAGTGGTGTGATGGTATGACTACAGTGGTGTGATGGTATGACTACAGTGGTGTGATGGTACAGTATGACTACAGTGGTGTGATGGTACAGTATGACTACAATGGTGTGATGGTATGACTACAGTGGTGTGATGGTATGACTACAGTGGTGTGATGGTATGACTACAGTGGTGTGATGGTATGACTACAGTGGTGTGATGGTACAGTATGACTACAGTGGTGTGATGGTACAGTATGACTACAGTGGTGTGATGGTACAGTATGACTACAATGGTGTGATGGTATGACTACAGTGGTGTGATGGTATGACTACAGAGGTGTGATGGTACAGTATGACTACAGTGGTGTGATGGTATGACTACAGTGGTGTGATGGTATGACTACAGAGGTGTGATGGTACAGTATGACTACAGTGGTGTGATGGTATGACTACAGTGGTGTGATGGTACAGTATGACTACAGTGGTGTGATGGTACAGTATGACTACAGAGGTGTGATGGTATGACTACAGTGATGTGATGGTATGACTACAGTGGTGTGATGGTACAGTATGACTACAAAGGTGTGATGGTATGACTACAGTGATGTGATGGTATGACTACAGTGGTGTGATGGTACAGTATGACTACAGTGGTGTGATGGTACAGTATGACTACAAAGGTGTGATGGTATGACTACAGTGGTGTGATGGTATGACTACAGTGGTGTGATGGTACAGTATGACTACAAAGGTGTGATGGTATGACTACAGTGGTGTGATGGTATGACTACAGTGGTGTGATGGTATGACTACAGTGGTGTGATGGTACAGTATGACTACAGTGGTGTGATGGTACAGTATGACTACAATGGTGTGATGGTATGACAACAGTGGTGTGATGGTATGACTACAGTGGTGTGATGGTATGACTACAGTGGTGTGATGGTACAGTATGACTACAGTGGTGTGATGGTACAGTATGACTACAATGGTGTGATGGTATGACTACAGTGGTGTGATGGTACAGTATGACTACAGTGGTGTGATGGTACAGTATGACTACAATGGTGTGATGGTATGACTACAGTGGTGTGAGGGTATGACTACAGAGGTGTGATGGTACAGTATGGCTACAGTGGTGTGATGGTATGACTACAGTGGTGTGATGGTATGACTACAGAGGTGTGATGGTACAGTATGACTACAGTGGTGTGATGGTATGACTACAGTGGTGTGATGGTACAGTATGACTACAGTGGTGTGATGGTACAGTATGACTACAGAGGTGTGATGGTATGACTACAGTGATGTGATGGTATGACTACAGTGGTGTGATGGTACAGTATGACTACAAAGGTGTGATGGTATGACTACAGTGATGTGATGGTATGACTACAGTGGTGTGATGGTACAGTATGACTACAGTGGTGTGATGGTACAGTATGACTACAAAGGTGTGATGGTATGACTACAGTGGTGTGATGGTATGACTACAGGGTGTGATGGTACAGTATGACTACAGTGGTGTGATGGTATGACTACAGTGGTGTGATGGTATGACTACAGCGGTGTGATGGCATGACTACAGTGGTGTGATGGTACAGTATGACTACAGTGGTGTGATGGTATGACTACAGTGGTGTGATGGTATGACTACAGTGGTGTGATGGTACAGTATGACTACAGTGGTGTGATGGTACAGTATGACTACAATGGTGTGATGGTATGACTACAGTGGTGTGATGGTATGACTACAGTTGTGTGATGGTATGACTACAGTGGTGTGATGGTATGACTACAGTGGTGTGATGGTACAGTATGACTACAGTGGTGTGATGGTACAGTATGACTACAGTGGTGTGATGGTATGACTACAGGGTGTGATGGTACAGTATGACTGCAGTGGTGTGATGGTATGACTACAGTGGTGTGATGGTATGACTACAGTGGTGTGATGGTACAGTATGACTACAGTGGTGTGATGGTACAGTATGACTACAGTGGTGTGATGGTATGACTACAGTGGTGTGATGGTACAGTATGACTACAGTGGTGTGATGGTATGACTACAGTGGTGTGATGGTATGACTACAGTGGTGTGATGGTATGACTACAGAGGTGTGATGGTACAGTATGACTACAGTGGTGTGATGGTATGACTACAGTGGTGTGATGGTATGACTACAGAGGTGTGATGGTACAGTATGACTACAGTGGTGTGATGGTACAGTATGACTACAGAGGTGTGATGGTATGACTACAGTGATGTGATGGTATGACTACAGTGGTGTGATGGTACAGTATGACTACAAAGGTGTGATGGTATGACTACAGTGGTGTGATGGTATGACTACAGTGGTGTGATGGTATGACTACAGCGGTGTGATGATATGACTACAGTGGTGTGATGGTATGACTACAGTGGTGTGATGGTACAGTATGACTACAAAGGTGTGGTGGTATGACTACAGTGGTGTGATGGTATGACTACAGTGGTGTGATGGTACAGTATGACTACAGTGGTGTGATGGTATGACTACAGAGGTGTGATGGTATGACTACAGCGGTGTGATGGTATGACTACAGTGGTGTGATGTATGACTACAGCGGTGTGATGGTATGACTACAGCGGTGTGATGATATGACTACAGTGGTGTGATGGTATGACTACAGTGGTGTGATGGTATGACTACAGTGGTGTGATGGTATGACTACAGCGGTGTGATGGTATGACTACAGTGGTGTGATGGTACAGTATGACTACAGCGGTGTGATGGTATGACTACAGCGGTGTGATGGTATGACTGCAGTGGTGTGATGGTACAGTATGACTACAGTGGTGTGATGGTATGACTACAGTGGTGTGATGGTACAGTATGACTACAGTGGTGTGATGGTATGACTACAGTGGTGTGATGGTATGACTACAGTGGTGTGATGGTACAGTATGACTGCAGTGGTGTGATGGTACAGTATGACTACAGTTGTGTGATGGTATGACTACAGTGGTGTGATGGTACAGTATGACTACAGTGGTGTGATGGTATGACTACAGTGGTGTGATGGTACAGTATGACTACAGTGGTGTGATGGTACAGTATGACTACAGTTGTGTGATGGTATGACTACAGAGGTGTGATGGTATGACTACAGTGGTGTGATGGTATGACTACAGTGGTGTGATGGTATGACTACAGTGGTGTGATGGTATGACTAGTGATAAGGCATATTTCATCCACAGGAGTGTAGTGCTGGCTGGAGGATTGTTGGTCAACCTGAGTGAAATATATTGCATGGTATTTTCTCTGTTTATTCAGTACATTCACCAGCTAATCACGTCTCCAGATCTCTGGGCTGCTGATGTCTTAAAGGGCACATAGGAAGGAGCCATGGCTTGGAAAGCAGCTATAGGGGGAGATTTAGGGGAGATATAAGAGGAGATATAGGGGAGATATAAGAGGAGATATAGGGGAGATATAAGAGGAGATATAGGGGAGATATAGGGGAGATATAGGGGAGATATAAGAGGAGATATAGGGGAGATATAGGGGAGATATAGAAGGAGATATAGGGGAGATATAGGGGAGATATAAGAGGAGATATAGGGGAGATATAGAAGGAGATATAGGGGAGATATAGGGGAGATATATAGGAGATATAGGAGATATAGGGGGATATAGAAGGAGATATAGGGGAGATATAGGGGAGATATAGGAGATATAGGAGATATAGGGGGATATAGGAGATATAGGGGGAGATATAGGAGATATAGGGGGAGATATAGGAGATATAGGGGGAGATATAGGGGGAGATATAAGGGAATATAGGGGGAGATAAGGGGAGATATAGGAGATATAGAGGGAGATATAGGAGATATAGGGGGAGATATAGGAGATATAGGGGGAGATATTGGAGATATCGGGGGAGATATAGGGGAGATATAGGGGAGATAGGAGATATAGGGGGATATAGGAGGAGATATAAGGGAGATATAGAGGAGATATAGGGGAGATAGGAGATATAGGGGGATATAGGAGATATAGGGGGAGATATAGGAGATATAGGGGGATATAGGAGATATAGGGGGAGATATAGGGGAGATATAGGGGGAGATAAGGGGAGATATAGGAGATATAGGGGGAGATATAGGGGAATATAGGGGGAGATAAGGGGAGATATAGGAGAGATATAGAGGGAGATATAGGAGATATAGGGGGATATAGGGGAGATAGGGGGATATAGGAGGGGATATAGGGGGATATAAGGGGAGATACAGGGGGAGATATAGGGGGAGATATAGGAGATATAGGGGAGATATAGGAGATATAGGGGGATATAGGGGGAGATATAGGGGGAGATATAGGAGATATAGGGGAGATATAGGAGATATAGGGGGATATAGGGGAGATATAGGGGGAGATATAGGAGAGATAGGGGGAGATATAGGAGATATAGGGGGATATAGGGGGAGGTATAGGGGGAGATATAGGAGATATAGGGGAGATATAGGAGATATAGGGGGATATAAGGGGAGATATAGGGGGATATAGGGGAGATATAGGGGGAGATATAGGAGATATAGGGGATATAGGAGATATAGGGGGATATAGGGGGAGATATAGGGGGAGATATAGGAGATATAGGGGAGATATAGGAGATATAAGGGGAGAAATAGGAGAGATAGGGGGAGATATAGGAGATATAGGAGATATAGGAGATATAGGGGAGATATAGGAGATATAAGGGGATATAGGGGGAGATATAGGGGGAGATATAGGGGAGATATAGGAGATATAGGGGGATATAGGGGGAGATATAGGGGAGATAGGGGGCGATATGGGTGAGATTTAGGGGGATATATGGGAGATATAGGTGGATATAAGGGGAGATATAGGGGGAGATATAGGGGGAGATATGGGAGATATAGGAGATATAGGAGATATATGGGGATATAGGGGAGATATAGGGAGATATATGGGAGATAGGGGGAGATATAGGAGATATAGGGGAGATATCGGAGATATAGGAGATATAGGGGGATATAGGGGCGATATAGGGGATATAGGGAGATATATAGGGGATATAGGGGAGATATAGGGGATATAGGGGAGATATAGGGGGAGATATAGGGGAGATATAGGGGAGATATAGGGGGAGATATAGGGAGATATAGGGGGATATGGGGGAGATACAGGGGAGAAAGGGGGAGATATAGGGGATATAGGTGGATATAGGGGGAGATATAGGGGGATATGGGGGAGATATAGGGGAGAAAGGGGGAGATATAGGGGATATAGGTGGATATAGGGGGAGATATAGGGGGATATAGGGGAGATATTCAAAAAAAAGTACAGTACAACAAAAAAAATACATGAAATGAAATGTATGCATTCACTACTGTAATAGGGGGATATAGGGGGATAGATCAGGGGTATAGGGGGAGATATAGGGAGGTATGGGGGGAAACAATGTGGAGGGTGCTCCATAGATCCACATAAAGGGCCATTGACTTGGCTTATGTCCAAAATTATTGTTTACTTTCTGAACTGAACGGAATTTAAATGGATCTGACCCAAACACTGGTAGAGTACTACTTTTGACCAATACAGGGAATACAGTGATATTACATATGCAGATTAAATATGTACTTCAGAGAGAAAACCTTTCTGTTTTGACTGATCTCACCCGGGCTAGCAGAATTTAGGATTTTATTTTGATCCCCGTTAACTGTTGCAAAAGCAGCAGCTACTCTTCCTGGGGTCCACAAGAAACATGAAACATAATACAGAACATTAATAGGCAAGAACAACTGAAGGACAGAACTACATACATCTAAAATATATAAATAAAAACTAAATGTATATAAATAAAAACTAAAGACTGCTAATGCGTCTTGCTAGTTCCTGAAATCCTGAAGTTCTCTTCCCGTTTCTTGATACTGTACGTTTCAAAATTAAGAAAATAGAATCTATGGGTTACTTTCAGAGTTGAAGAATTGAAAATACCAGATTTTAGAACGTGAATTCAGGATTAATGAGTTGAGAAGTTTAAGAGCTTACTTTAGACACCTAGTGATCTCAGGAGACTTTTAAAAACCCTGGATTGATTGGCTGGAGTCTCTGAAGGGAGAGAAGCGCAGCAGTATCGCTGATCAAGAGAGACATCACTCCTCCCAGGGATGTAGAGAGGTGTAGAGAGGTGTAGAGGGGTGTAGAGAGAGGTGTAGAGGGATGTAGAGAGGTGTAGAGAGGTGTAGAGGGATGTAGAGAGGTGTAGAGAGGTGTAGAGGGGTGTAGAGAGAGGTGTAGAGAGGTGTAGAGAGGTGTAGAGAGGTGTAGAGGGGTGTAGAGAGAGGTGTAGAGGGATGTAGAGAGGTGTAGAGAGGTGTAGAGCGGTGTAGAGGGATGTAGAGGGATGTAGAGAGGTGTAGAGAGGTGTAGAGGGGTGTAGAGGGATGTAGAGAGGTGTAGAGAGGTGTAGAGGGATGTAGAGAGGTGTAGAGAGGTGTAGAGAGGTGTAGAGGGGTGTAGAGGGGTGTAGAGAGGTGTAGAGAGGTGTAGAGAGGTGTAGAGAGGTGTAGAGGGGTGTAGAGATGTGTAGAGAGATGTAGAGAGGCGTAGAGAGGTGTAGAGAGGTGTAGAGGGATGTAGAGAGGCGTAGAGAGGCGTAGAGAGGCGTAGAGAGGCGTAGAGAGGCGTAGAGAGGTGTAGAGAGGTGTAGAGAGGTGGGTAAACCCTGAGCGCAGTGGGTAGAGTTGCAAAACATCAGTAACTTTCCACAAATGCCCTGGTTTTCCAGATAAACTGATTGGAGGATTCATGGACTTCCTTCTTATTCCCTCGTATGAATCCAGAAATCTTCCAAACCAGGGCATCTGGAAAAAAACAGGACATTGATTAGTTAACTCCTACTGCAGGAAACACTTCAATAACATCATAGGTGGTAAACTCCATTCCCAACATTAAAAAAGTGGATAAAGTGAGTTGATTTGAGATTCCAGTCCACTACATCACAGCTCTTCCTACAGTGTGATAACTCTGTGCTCCTCAGTGGGTGCAGAGTGATTTTGCTGAGCTGAGGTGAACCGTCATTCAGGTGTTCAGATATAAATCCCAAGGTGGTTGTTATTACGTTTGTAATAGAGTCCCAGATTCCAGTTCCACCGGTAAAACGGCAGAAGTGCAGTGAAGAACATGCAGCAGTAACTGATGGAGTGAGATATTACAACTCTTCCCACTTTGTCCTCCACCGGGGCCTGATTTGCTGAGGTGAACAGTAATACACACACACACACACACACACACACACACACACACACACACACACACACACACACACACACACACACACACACACACACACACACACAGACACACGCACCACACACACACACACACACACACACACACACACACACACACACACACACACACACACACACACACACACACACACATACATACAAAGCTTCTAGGGTATGCTGCTTCTCTGATGATGACTCACACACACACAGCAATGCGACAGCAACGAGGTGTGACAAAGAGAGTGGGGGGTGAGAGAGAGTGGGGGGGTGAGAGAGAGTGGGGGGGTGAGAGAGAGTGTGTGGGGGGGGTGAGAGAGAGTGGGGGGTGAGAGAGAGTGTGTGGGGGGGTGAGAGAGAGTGTGTGGGGGGGTGAGAGAGAGTTTGGGGGGTGAGAGAGAGTGGAGGGGTGAGAGAGAGTGTGTGGGGGGGTGAGAGAGAGTGTGTGGGGGGGTGAGAGAGAGTTTGGGGGGGGGTGAGAGAGAGTTTGGGGGGTGAGAGAGAGTGTGTGGGGGGTTGAGAGAGAGTTTGGGGGGTGAGAGAGAGTTTGGGGGGTGAGAGAGAGTGGGGGGGTGAGAGAGAGTGGGGGGTGAGAGAGAGTGTGTGGGGGGGTGAGAGAGAGAGTGTGTGGGGGGGTGAGAGAGTGTGTGGGGGGGTGAGAGAGAGTGTGTGGGGGGTGAGAGAGTGTGTGGGGGGGTGAGAGAGAGTGGGGGGGTGAGAGAGAGTTTGGGGGGTGAGAGAGAGAGAGAGAGAGAGAGAGAGAGAGAGAGAGAGAGCGAGAGTGACTGTGTGTGTGTGCATGTGCGTGTGTGTGTGTGTGTGCGTGTGTGTGCGTGTCCCTGCTTGCATACAGTGTATTCAGTGTGTGAGTGTGCAGGGTATTGCCCCCTCTATGCTCTCTTGATGCAGTGGAGAGGACTCTCTGTGAACCTCTCTCTGTTTGGTGCAGTGGAGGGGACTCTCTCTGAACCTCTCTCTGTTTGATGCAGTGGAGGGGACTCTCTCTGTGAACCTCTCTCTGTTTGGTGCAGTGGAGAGGACTCTCTCTCTGAACCTCTCTCTGTTTGATGCAGTGGAGGGGACTCTCTCTCTCTGAACCTCTCTCTGTTTGATGCAGTGGAGGGGACTCTCTCTCTGAACCTCTCTCTGTTTGGTGCAGTGGAGAGGACTCTCTCTCTGAACCTCTCTCTGTTTGGTGCAGTGGAGGGGACTCTCTCTGTGAACCTCTCTCTGTTTGATGCAGTGGAGTGGACTCTCTCTCTCTGAACCTCTCTCTGTTTGATGCAGTGGAGAGGACTCTCTCTCTGAACCTCTCTCTGTTTGGTTAGGTGGAGGGGACTCTCTCTCTGAACCTCTCTCTGTTTGGTGCAGTGGAGAGGACTCTCTCTGTGAACCTTTCTCTGTTTGGTGCAGTGGAGAGGACTCTCTCTCTGAACCTCTCTCTGTTTGGTTAGGTGGAGGGGACTCTCTCTCTCTGTGAACCTCTCTCTGTTTGGTGCAGTGGAGGGGACTCTCTCTGTGAACCTCTCTCTGTTTGGTGCAGTGGAGAGGACTCTCTCTCTGAACCTCTCTCTGTTTGATGCAGTGGAGGGGACTCTCTCTCTGAACCTCTCTCTGTTTGATGCAGTGGAGAGGACTCTCTCTCTGTGAACCTCTCTCTGTTTGGTGCAGTGGAGGGGACTCTCTCTGTGAACCTCTCTCTGTTTGATGCAGTGGAGAGGACTCTCTCTCTGTGAACCTCTCTCTGTTTGGTGCAGTGGAGGGGACTCTCTCTGTGAACCTCTCTCTGTTTGATGCAGTGGAGGGGACTCTCTCTCTGCGAACCTCTCTCTGTTTGGTGCAGTGGAGAGGACTCTCTCTGTGAAACTCTCTCTTTGTGAACTTCTCTCTCTGTGAACTTCTCTCTCTGTGAACTTCTCTCTCTGTTTGGTGCAAAAGTAATAAATCACATCATGTCCTTTCAGCAGTAGTGGGTTGTGTCGCAAATGGCACCCTATTCCCTACATAGTTCACTTCTTTTGACCAGAACCCTATGGGTAGTGGATTATATAGGGAATAGGGTTCCGTTTAAGACTCAAGCCTGTTGTGGTTTGCAGGGCTCAGGTCCAGCCTCTGTCTTCCGGAACTGAGTCTCCGTCTGTGTCCCAAATGGGGCCCTATTTACTATATAGTGCACTATTTCTGACCGGGACCCAGAGGGGGAATAGGGTGCCATTTGGGACACAGAGTCTGAGTCCTCCACACCAGTTCTGAGGGTTTCTGTTGAGCAGAAGACAGTGGACAGGAAAAGAGTCTGAGGGAATAAGGACATGGCAGTTCTGTATGTATGTGTGTGTGTGTGTGTGTGTGTGTGTGTGTGTGTGTGTGTGTGTGTGTGTGTGTGTGTGTGTGTGTGTGTGTGTGTGTGTGTGTGTGTGTGTGTGTGTGTGGGTGTGTGTGAGGACACAGGGAAAAGGGAAGTACTGTCTGTCCTGTTTCCATGGAGGGACGTATTCCTTCACAGTGTGTTGTTCATTCTGCTGATGATGTATTGTGTGTGTGTGTGTGGTAAAAGAGCGGAGAAGAGAGGGAGAGGAGAAGAGAGGAGAGAGAGAGAGAGAGAGAGAGAGAGAGGAGAGAGAGAGAGAGAGAGAGAGAGAGAGAGAGAGGGGGGAGGGCAGGGCACTTAACCCTAATTGCTTCTGTTAGTTGCTCTGAATAAGAGGATCTGCTAAATGACTAAAATGATTAATTAACAATTAAATAAAATATTACAATGAAAAAGTTAAATGGCATGGAAATATTTGATTTGGATGGATGTTTGACACAACAGAAAAAGTAGGGTGATATTTTCTAATCTAAAAACTGGGTGAAAGTTTGCGGTGTACATTTCTCTAGCGTATCAAAGTTTGTTGTGCCGTGATTCGCACCTGGTAAAAACCTAGTTTATTGCGCAATATATTCCAACATTCTAACTATATACACCGGTATGAGATACAGTGTAACGCCCTGGCCATAGAGAGGGGTTTTTGTTCTTTATTTTGGTTAGGCCAGGGTGTTACATTGGGTGGGCGTTCTATGTTCCTTTTTCTATGTTTTTGTATTTCTTTGTTTTGGGCCGTGTGTGGCTCCCAATCAGGCACAGCTGAAGTTCGTTGTTGCTGATTGGGAGTCACACATAAGGAGCATGTTTTCCCTTTGGGTTTTGTGGGTAATTGTTTCTGTTAGTGTTTGCACCTGACAGGACTGTTTGGCTGTCGGTTTTCTCGTTTTGTTTTGTATAGTGTTCTTTCTGCTATTAAATATTCAATGATGAACACTAACTCCGCTGCACCGTGGTCTACTCTCTCTCACGACAGCCCTTACATACGGCTTGTGAACATGTAGTGTTTCTGATAGATTTGACTATTGTCTTCGCATGTAGGCCTATTTGTCACGTCCTGACCAGTAAAAGGATGGTTATTTGACATTGTATTTTGGTCAGGGCGTGGCAGGGTGTGTGTGTTTTGTGTGTTTCGGTGTTTTTGGTCTTTAGGTCCTATGTTCTCTATTTCTATGTTTATATCTAGTTTTCTATTTCTATGTTGGGTTTTTGGCAATGATCTCCAATTAGAGGCAGCTGGTTGTCGTTGCCTCTAATTGGAGGCCATATTTAGTTGTGTTTTGTTTCACTTGTGTTTTGTGGGTGGTTATTTTCTGTATAGCCTGGGAGCCTTATGGAACTGTTTTCGTCGTACGTTTATTTTTGTTTAAGTGTTTTCATCAAATAAATTAAGTATGAGCACTTTACCCGCTGCGCCTTGGTCCTATCCTTACAACGCCTATGACAGAACCACCCACCAAACAAGGACCAAGCAGCGGGGATTGGAGCATCGGGGAGAAGGATGGACGTGGGAGGCAGAACGATGTTTCTGGGAGAGAAAATGAAGGGAGTTACATGAGGCTGAGAGGCACACGGGGAGTTGGGCAGAGTCAGAGTGGAGACCTGAGCCAAATCCCCGTGCTTATTATGGGGAGCGACGGATCAAGCAAGCACCTTGTTACGCAGAAATGCGCACGGTGTCGCCCATACGCACGCACAGTCCGGTACGGCCAATAAGGGCTCCGCAGCGTTGCCGGGTGAGAGTTGGCCGGCAGCCAGGAAGAAGTGTGCAGACACAACGGATCTGGTCTCCAGTGCGTCTCCTCGGCCCAGTTTACCTTGCACCTGCTCTACGCACCGCAGCCCTCATTCCCCAGCACAGCCCAGTTCGCCCTGTGCCAGCGCTCCGCCCGTGCCGGGCTACAGTGACCATCCAGCCAGGACGGGTTGTGCAGGCTGTGCGCTCCAGACCTCCAGTGCGCCTCCACGGCCCAGTGCCCGCTCTGCGCACCCAATCTCTTGTAAGTCTCCCCAGTCCGGGGAGACCGGTCCCAGCTCCACGCAGGAGGCCTCCAGCAACGCTCCTCAGCCATGAGCCTCCAGCGACGCTCCCCAGTCAGGAGCCTCCAGCGACTCTCCTCAGCCCGGAGCCTCCAGCGACGCTTCTCAGCCATGAGCCTCCAGCGACGCTCCCCAGTCAGGAGCCTCCAGCGACTCTCCTCAGCCCGGAGTCTCCAGCGATGCTTCTCAGCCATGAGCCTCCAGCGACGCTCCCCAGTCAGGAGCCTCCAGCGACGCTCCTCAGCCCGGAGCCTCCAGCGACGCTCCTCAGCCTGGAGCCTCCAGCGACGCTCCCCAGCCCGGAGCCTCCAGCGACGCTCCCCAGCCCGGAGCCTCCAGCGACGCTCCCCAGCCCGGAGCCTCCAGCGACGCTCCCCAGAACGGAGCCTCCAGCGACGCTCCCCAGCCTAGAGTCTTCTGAACAGGAGCTACACCCAGAGACAGAGCCACCTCCGTAGTGGGAGGATTGGGAGGGGGGGGCAGTGTAGTACAGGGACCGTCGTTGACGGTGGCCACCCTCCCTTCCCTCCCTTTAAGTTTGGGGTTGTTTTTGTGGGGTTTTTGTTTTTGAGGTGCATTCGGGGTCTGCACCTTTGGGGGGGGGGGGGTACTGTTACATCCTGACCAGTAAAAGGGGTTATTTGTCATTGTAGTTTGGTCAGGGGGTGTTTGTTTTGTGTGTTTCAGTGTTTTGGGGTTTAGGTTCTATGTTCTCTATTTCTATGTTTATATCTAGTTTTCTATTTCTATGTTGGGTTTTTGGCAATGACCTCCAATTAGAGACAGCTGGTTGTCGTTGTCTCTAATTGGAGGCCATATTTAGTTGTGTTTGTTTCACTTGTGTTTTGTGGTTATTTTCTGTATAGCCTGTGAGCCTTATGGAAGTGTTTTCGTGGTAAGTTTCTTTTTGTTTAAGTGTTTTCATCAAATAAATACTTTAGTCGCTGCACCTTGGTCCTATCCTTACGACGCCTATGACGCTATTTGTCTGGCTAAAATGGCAAAACTAAAGCCTCATTATTTTCTACTTAGTTTTCCAGAAAATATGTATCCTGTTGAAAGAGAGAAAATAAACTGCTACCGACGTCTACTAGATCCAACTAATGTTTTCTCATTTATGAGGCATGGATTTGATCGATATATTCCATGTATTTTCTCTATTATCAAAATAATTAAAGGGGGGAAATCAACGGGGAAGATTTATTACGAGGTGTGTCGCACGACGCGCTAGTGGAGTCGAACTAACCTTCCAGAAAGGTACATTAATTTCCAGAGAATTTATAGAGTCCCGATTGATTATCCCTTTTTTATACCATGGCTATAATTTAACATATTTACTGCTAGAAATGTGCTCATTTGCAAGTAGAAATGTATTCAACATCCACTGAAATATCTAGCAAATGTACTATAGAGCTACAGCAGTTGTCTTGGTAACCAAATAAATATATTTGTTAGTTAATAAGGAGAAGATAAGCTGTAATGTCTCCCAGTCCTGGAAATTAGCTTTTACTATTATTCAAAAAATATATTATTCAACAATACCAATAATGTTTTCAATTCGACTTTTGTTTTCAAAAGCAGCTCAAACATTAAAAGATGTCAGAATGAACTAAAGCCATTGAATTCTACCGTGATGATACGTTACCTTGCGTTATATATTTCGCCTGATAGAAAAGGATACGAGAAACAAAAAAAAAACGGTTTACGAAAATATTCAAATAATGATTTAAATATATTTTCAATAAAAACGTTATTTTGATTAATTTATTCATACTATTTCATCCTTCCAGGAAATATAGTCCCGATACAAATCTAAGGCTGGTACCTAAACCGGCTGATCGTTAATTCTACCGGTTTGGTTACCAGAGACACGAACCAGTCCTTAACCCTTTTTGTTCTGTACTGTATCTATCAATGGACGAAATCCACTCCTTCATTGTAAATGTTCCATTGCCACACACACACACACACACAAAAAAAATATAAAATATAAATTGTTAACGTGACAATGCAGACAGAATATCACCAAAGTAGCTGCATTTGCGTTTGTTTAAGTTGTTTTCTCGTGATGTTTATTTTGGATACATCCCTAAGAATAAAAATGAGGCGTGATTTGGACCTGGCACAGAAAATGAGGTTCACTTGTCATGACACTGTCGTCCAGAAGAGCTAGCGGACAACACTACAGTAACACAGTCACTTCAAACTGTCGCTGGAGACTAACTGTACATCGTTTCGTTTGAAGGCTACTTGTTTTTTTTATAGACATTTCTTTGTATATATCCATAAACATTTGGCCAGCTGATTCATGATTTCAACTGGCTCAGAAAAGCTGCCTGCCTGTCCACTATTGAAAACCAATTGCTGGTCTAAATGAAATGTGGGTTAATAACGTCTAGATGCTTTTTGTTGTTGTTGTGTATAAATAGTTTGGCTGGGTTGATGAGACAATAGATTACACAGTGAGATGGAACAGAGTAAATAAGGCATTTCAACGTCATAGTTTTTAGCCCGTGGTAACTTGTGGAATAGACAGCAGCTGGAATGCGCGTTTAACCAACCAGTATCCAAGATTAGACCCAGCAGGTTGTAGAAAAGGAAAATGATGTGCACCATAAAGCGTCGTGGATTACAACCTCCCACGCCGTTCATTGCTTTCCATAGAAACCACAGATCTCCTTGTCGCTGATGCGTTACGTAGTTGCAGCCACACTAGTCTAAAGGACGTGAACGGAGCGCGTATCTCGTGTACTAAATGATACCAGGTTACAATTTAAAATACTCTGTGCGTTTCTCCGCTGGGAGAGGACTACGCATGAGTTATTATGCATGTATGAGCAATACATTGACACATCGAGTCCAAAATGTGAGTTTTGAAGAAAAAAAATAACAACGTTGTTTTCAATCCTCTGAAACGTCTCTTTAATAGAATGTACCGTTGATGCAACAAAACAACATACCTGAGTGAGTGGATAGTACCTAGAAACGGCTGATTGAACATCAGCGTCATATTCAATTAGCATCCCTGGTTAGCGGTGACATCAGAGACAGGATGTCCGTCCCACATGACACACTATTCCCTATATAGTGCATTACTTTAGACCAGAGCCCTATAGAACCCTATTCCCTATATAGTGCACTACTTTAGACCAGGGCCCTATAGAACCCTGTTCCCTATATAGTGCACTACTTTAGACCAGAGCCCTATAGAACCCTATTCCCTATATATAGTGCACTACTTTAGACCAGAGCCCTATAGAACCCTATTCCCTATATAGTGCACTACTTTAGACCAGAGCCCTATGGAACCCTATTCCCTATATAGTGCACTACTTTAGACCAGAGCCCTATGGAACCCTATTCCCTATATAGTGCACTACTTTAGACCAGGGCCCTATAGAACCCTATTCCCTATATATAGTGCACTACTTTAGACCAGGGCCCTATAGAACCCTATTCCCTATATAGTGCACTACTTTAGACCAGGGCCGACAGCCAAATTACTTGGAATGTCAGTGCGTGTTATTAGTGTTTTTCTTTCGGAGCAGATAAATATTCATTCCTATTATCACATTAGCATTAGATGGTGTTGCCTGGAGTGACGGGTCTGGTACAGTAGGAAGAAATGACATCACGGGTCTAGAGAGCCAGCTGGCTGCCTTTCATTCCAAGGGAAAGGCCCCTCCCCTATGCCCCTGTTCACTCCCCATGTTCACCAGATCAGGGAAAGCTGGATAGATGTCAGCAACACTGTTGCTCCATGTAGTTTCTGTTCTATAGGGTCCTGGTCTAAAGTAGTGCACTATATAGGGAATAGGGTTCTATAGGGTCCTGGTCTAAAGTAGTACACTATATAGGGAATAGGGTTCTATAGGGCTCTGGTCTAAAGTAGTGCACTATATAGGGAATAGGGTTCTATAGGGCTCTGGTCTAAAGTAGTGCACTATATAGTGAATAGGGTTCTATAGGGCTCTGGTCTAAAGTAGTGCACTATATAGGGAATAGGGTTCTATAGGGCTGTGGTCTAAAGTAGTGCACTATATAGGGAATAGGGTTCTATAGGGTCCTGGTCTAAAGTAGTGCACTATATATAGGGAATAGGGTTCTATAGGGTCCTGGTCTAAAGTAGTGCACTATATAGGGAATAGGGTTGCAATCAGTGGCTGCTGTATGTTCAGCTTCCTTATATGTCCTGGAGGCTTGAGGTCCTGGTGCCGCTGGTGACCTGGACGAAGACGAAGACGAAGGAGAATAAGAACATATTAGGACAATTTTGACACTTCTGGAAAATTTGCTAACAAATTGCTCAACAAATGTTCAAGCCGTGTGTGTCATTATATTGTTGAGTGCCGCTGAGTTTATCAAGTGCGATGTCCTTTAAATGCCACTTCATTCTTGGTACACCTCACAATGGTGCTGTGTGGCTCAGTTGGTAGAGCGCGGTGTTTGCAATGCCAGGGTTGTGGGTTCGATTCCCACGGGGGACCAGTATGAAAAAATGTATGAACTGTATGCATTCACTACTGTTAGTACATAAGATAAGAGTGTCTGCTAAATGACTAAAATGTAATAGAGTGACAGTCATAGAAATGTAATCTCTAGAAAGGGCTTGGGAACCTTCAACAGGGATGATTTAACTTGAGATGGACTGTTCTACTCATGCGAGTTCTAGTTCTTAGATAAATAACTGTTTATCTACATTTTCCGTTAAGAGAGAGGGCAGAGGTTTTTTTGTGTCCTTAACCAACTATTTAAAAGGTAATGAGATCCAGATCCTGTGCTTGAATATCATTGGTTGAATAATTCACAAATGTGGTTCCACAGCTTAATGCTCTGTAGTTGCTCCATAGTCCAATGCTCTGTAGCTGCTCCATAGTCCAATGCTCTGTAGTTGCTCCATAGTCCAATGCTCTGTAGTTGCTCCATATCCCAAAGCTCTGTAGTTGCTCCATATCCCAAAGCTCTGTAGTTGCTCCATATCCCAAAGCTCTGTAGTTGCTCCATATTCCAATGCTCTGTAGTTGCTCCATAGTCCAGTGCTCTGTAGTTACTCCATAGTCCAGTGCTCTGTAGTTACTCCATAGTCCAGTGCTCTGTAGTTACTCCATAGTCCAGTGCTCTGTAGTTGCTCCATAGTCCAAAGCTCTGTAGTTGCTCCATATTCCAATGCTCTGTAGTTGCTCCATAGTCCAGTGCTCTGTAGTTACTCCATAGTCCAGTGCTCTGTAGTTACTCCATAGTCCAGTGCTCTGTAGTTGCTCCATAGTCCAAAGCTCTGTAGTTGCTCCATATTCCAATGCTCTGTAGTTGCTCCATATTCCAATGCTCTGTAGTTGCTCCATAGTCCAGTGCTCTGTAGTTACTCCATAGTCCAGTGCTCTGTAGTTACTCCATAGTCCAGTGCTCTGTAGTTACTCCATAGTCCAATGCTCTGTAGTTACTCCATAGTCCAGTGCTCTGTAGTTACTCCATAGTCCAATGCTCTGTAGTTACTCCATAGTCCAGTGCTCTGTAGTTACTCCATAGTCCAGTGCTCTGTAGTTACTCCATAGTCCAGTGTTCTGTAGTTACTCCATAGTCCAGTGCTCTGTAGTTACTCCATAGTCCAGTGCTCTGTAGTTACTCCAGTGGTTCAGGATATCTTAGAATATATAACAATAGAATACAACTTTTATGTTCATTAGTTCGACCGGAAATGTGTCTTCTGACTATCCCAACACCCCCAAATACACTCACGTATTGAACACTTTGATAAGCAGGGGCACAACTTTGGTTTGAGATTGGGGGGGACGACGACGACATAATATACAGTACCAGTCAAAAGTTTCAACACACCTACTCATTCAAGGGTTTTTCTTTATTTTTAATATTTTCTACATTGTAAAATAATAGTGAAGACATCAAAACTATGAAGTAACACATATGGAATCATGTAGTAACCAAAGAAGTGTTCAACAAATCAAAATATATTTTATATTTGAGATTCTTCCAAGTAGCCACCCTTTGCCTTGATGACAGCTTTACACACTCTTGGTATTCTCTCAACCAGCTTCATGAGGAAAGTCACATGGAATGCAAAGAGAAATGACAAGTCATCATAATACTTTAAAACATGAAGGTAAGTTAATCCGAAAAATGTCAAGAACTTTGTTCAAGAAGTTTCTTTAAGTGTAGTTGCAAAAACCATCAAGCGCTGTGATGAAACTGGCTCTCATGAGGACCACCACAGGAAAGGAAGACCCAGAGTTACCTCTGCTGCAGAGGATAAGTTCATTAGAGTTACCAGCCTCATGAGGACCACCACAGGAAAGGAAGACCCAGAGTTACCTCTGCTGCAGAGGATAAGTTCATTAGAGTTACCAGCCTCATGAGAACCACCACAGGAATGGAAGACCCAGAGTTACCTCTGCTGCAGAGGATAAGTTCATTAGAGTTACCAGCCTCATGAGAACCACCACAGGAATGGAAGACCCAGAGTTACCTCTGCTGCAGAGGATAAGTTCATTATAGTTACCAGCCTCAGAAATTGCAGCCCAAATAAATGCTTCACAGAGTTCAAGTAACAGACACATCTCAACATCAACTGTTCAGAGGAGACTGAGTGAATCAGGCCTCATGGTCAAATTGCTGCAAAGAAAAAGGACACTAATAAGAAGGGACTTGTTGGGCCAAGAAACACAACATTAGATGGACATCAGACCGGTGGAAGTCTGTCCTTTGGTCTGATGAGTCCTCATTTGAGATATTTGGTTCCAACCGCTGTGTCTTTGTGAGACGCAGAGTAGGTGAACGGATGATCTCTGCATGTGTAGTTCCCACCGTGAAGCATGGAGGAGGAGGTGTGAGGGTGTGGAGGTGCTTTGCTGGTGACACTGTCAGTGATTTATTTAGAATTCAAGGCACACTTAACCAGCATGGCTTCCACAGCATTCTGCAGCGATACGCCATCCCATCTGGTTTATGCTTAGTGGGACTAAAATTTGTTTTTCAACAGGAAAATGACCCAACTCACCTCCAGGCTGTGTAAGAGCTATTTGACCAAGAAGGAGAGTGATGGAGTACTGCATCAGATGACCTGGCCTCCACAATCACCTGACTTCAACCCAATTGAGATGGTTTGGGATGAGTTGGACCGCAGAGTGAAGTAAAAGCAGCAACAAGTGCTCAGCATATGTTGAAATTCCTTCAAGACTGTTGGAAAAGCATTCCAGGTGAAGCTGGTTGAGAGAATGTCAAGCGTGTACAAAGCTGTCATCAAGGCAAAGGGTGGCCACTTTGAAGAATCTAAAATCTAAACTATATTTTTATTTTGTTTAACACTTTTTCATTACTACATGATTCCATGTGTTATTTCAGCGTCCCCACCTGGTTAGTCCTTCCCAAAGCCATATATTTAAATAAATACATACATAGCCATGGGTCTATCCATAGGGACTCTCCCAGTGGCAAAGTAATCCAGCTCCCTCCACCTGAGATGGTCGCTGTCCTCTGTCTAGTGGTGCTGAAACAGACCTGGAATACCGATGATGCCGCTGTTCACTTCAGTGGTGCTGCTTCAGACTTTGGAGGGACCAAGAGAAGATAGATGTTGAAAATGGGCTGGAAGCCATTGGCAACTTTCCATTAGCTTAGTGCAGGTTGGTTTAGTGAAGGTTGGTTTAGTACAGGTTGGCTTAGTGCAGGTTGGCTTAGTACAGGTTGGCTTAGTGCAGGTTGGTTTAGTACAGGTTGGCTTAGTACAGGTTGGCTTAGTACAGGTTGGCTTAGTGCAGGTTGGCTTAGTGCAGGTTGGCTTAGTGCAGGTTGGCTTAGTACAGGTTGGCGTAGTGCAGGTTGGTTTAGTACAGGTTGGCTTAGTGCAGGTTGGCTTAGTGCAGGTTGGTTTAGTGCAGGTTGGCTTAGTGCAGGTTGGCTTAGTGCAGGTTGGCTTAGTACATGTTGGTTTAGTGCAGGTTGGTTTAGTGCAGGTTGGTTTAGTGCAGGTTGGTTTAGTGCAGGTTGGCTTAGTGCAGGTTGGTTTAGTACAGGTTGGCTTAGTGCAGGTTGGCTTAGTGCAGGTTGGCTTAGTACAGGTTGGCTTAGTACAGGTTGGCTTAGTACAGGTTGGCTTAGTGCAGGTTGGTTTAGTGCAGGTTGGTTTAGTACAGGTTGGTTTAGTGCAGGTTGGCTTAGTACAGGTTGGCTAAGTACAGGTTGGCTTAGTACAGGTTGGTTTAGTACAGGTTGGTTTAGTGCAGGTTGGCTTAGTACAGGTTGGTTTAGTACAGGTTGGTTTAGTGCAGGTTGGTTTAGTGCAGGTTGGTTTAGTGCAGGTTGGTTTAGTGCAGGTTGGTTTAGTGCAGGTTGGCTTAGTACAGGTTGGCTTAGTGCAGGTTGGTTTAGTACAGGTTGGTTTAGTACAGGTTGGTTTAGTGCAGGTTGGTTTAGTACAGGTTGGCTTAGTACAGGTTGGCTTAGTACAGGTTGGCTTAGTGCAGGTTGGTTTAGTGCAGGTTGGTTTAGTGCAGGTTGGTTTAGTACAGGTTGGCTTAGTACAGGTTGGCTTAGTACAGGTTGGTTTAGTACAGGTTGGTTTAGTGCAGGTTGGTTTAGTGCAGGTTGGCTTAGTGCAGGTGCTGCACTGAAAAGTAGACTTCTTATGACTGGTTTGCCTATGTCACCAAAAATGATTGCAAATACTATGACATTTTAATCTTGTTTAGACTACTACTTACATGGAAAGTCATAAAATCCATGACGAGGAAAACATTTAATGAGAGACGTTTAACTTTATCGGAAGGAGTAAAAAGGTTTAAAGTATCTCCGATGTTTGACCCCATAAGTAGATGCGACAAGAGAACACCCAGAAACCCACCCACCTCCCTCATTCCCTCCCACTGGTTCTCCCTGTGCCTCCGACTACACACAGCCTACACACACTCCCCACTACCTCACGATCGATCAGACGCTTCAAACAACGCCGCAACACTGAACGTTTTTCACAGACTTGTTTTCCAGCAAAGTGCCCGCGGTCCGGGGAGAAAGGAAGAAGAAAGATACAAAAAAATTATGTTTAAATCCTGACTAAAAAAAAAAATAATAATAATTGGGCGATCTATTCTGAGTGTTAAACCGATAAGATGAGAGTTGTCTTGGTACTGTCATTCTAGACATGGCTCTTAGCCGCGGTATGGCACCTTTCTGTCAGCTCCTCGGGGAGAGTTTCCCCTGTCAGTCCTTCACCGCTACTGGAAATGGCGTTGAGATGATGCTGAACAAGGAAGACGCAGTAAAGGCAGCCGCTGCCATGGAGTAAACTACTCCTCCTACTACTACTGTATGATTACCTGTGCTTTTCTTTGGGTTGGATTCATAGTAGCGGTGGACAATACCATGGTGAATTACCAGAAATATATTACTGTTATGCAGCTGGCTCTGGGGGTGACCTCATACAACAAAGAACATCATCTTCCACCCAGGAAATCGTTGTGGTGAGTATGAATATGACTTAGTGCTTCTGCTGCCTGCTGCAGCGGATGATTCAGAATCATTATGGGATGCCGTCAGGCAGGCAGTTCAGGTTGATGGTCTGATCAGGGGCATTATTCTATAGCAGGGGGCGCCACGCTCCAAGCTATCGCCTCCGGCACATCCCTTTTATAATAAGAGGTGTGATGGTCGGAGAAGAAAACACAGGGTATCGTTATATGGTAGCTAACGGTAGGTCGAGCAGACTCAATCTGCAAGATTAGCGTTTTGTGTTTCACTGTGATATATATTTCAGAAGCAAGTCCAGTGACAATCTTACCGCGTAGCCAGCCAGCCAGCCTGCTCTCTCTCTCTCTCTCTCTCTCTCTCTCTCTCTCTGCACCATGTTGCAATCATTAGGCTACAACAACTCGAGGACAAGTCAATATGCTGTAGGCTATAGGTAAACTCAGCATGCCCTGAGTTTGCCTGCCTTCCAGCGTACGTGTGTGTATGTGCGTGCATTAATTCGTGCGCTAGGGGGGTAGGTGACAGGTTATTGCATACAAATAAAAATAAACTTTAGAAAGCTTTCCAAGTTGAGTGTGTTTGTTCAATGCATTATAGGATACTCATTGTTATGTTTTCTCCTCTGTAACTTCATGCTTCTGCTCCTCTGTAATTTAATGCTTCTTGAATATGCTTTTTAAATTCACCCACAGTTCTGCTACTGCTACTACTTTCTCATATACTTTCATTATCCTAACTAATTGCATTGTCATGTGTTGAATCCCCAATAACTCCCTCTACAGTAATGTAGGTAATTAATAAACATTTAAAACATGAAAAAATGTATTTTCCCTGTTTTTCTTTATTATTTTCCATTTTAAACTGAATTGCAGCTGAGGGACTAGTGCACTATATAGGGAATAGGGCCTTGGTCAAAACTAGTGCACTATATAGGGAATAGGGCCTTGGTCAAAACTAGTGCACTATATAGGGAATAGGGCCTTGGTCAAAACTAGTGCACTATATAGGGAATAGGGCCTTGGTCAAAACTAGTGCACTATATATAGGGAATAGGGCCTTGGTCAAAACTAGTGCACTATATAGGGAATAGGGCCTTGGTCAAAACTAGTGCACTATATAGGGAATAGGGCCTTGGTCAAAACTAGTGCACTATATATAGGGAATAGGGTCTTGGTCAAAACTAGTGCACTATATAGGGAATAGGGCCTTGGTCAAAACTAGTGCACTATATATAGGGAATAGGGTCTTGGTCAAAACTAGTGCACTATATAGGGAATAGGGTCTTGGTCAAAACTAGTGCACTATATAGGGAATAGGGTATTGGTCAAAACTAGTGCACTATATATAGGGAATAGGGTCTTGGTCAAAACTAGTGCACTATATATAGGGAATAGGAACTTTGTCAAAACTAGTGCACTATATAGGGAATAGGGCCTTGGTCAAAACTAGTGCACTATATAGGGCATAGGGCCTTGGTCAAAACTAGTGCACTATATATAGGGAATAGGGTCTTGGTCAAAACTAGTGCACTATATAGGGAATAGAGCCTTGGTCAAAACTAGTGCACTGTATAGGGAATAGGGTCTTGGTCAAAACTAGTGCACTATATAGGGAATAGGGCCTTGGTCAAAACTAGTGCACTATATATCAGGAATAGGAACTTTGTCAAAACTAGTGCACAATATAGGGAATAGGGCCTTGGTCAAAACTAGTGCACTATATAGGGAATAGGGTCTTGGTCAAAACTAGTGCACTATATAGGGAATAGGGTCTTGGTCAAAACTAGTGCACTATATAGGGAATAGGGTCTTGGTCAAAACTAGTGCACAATATAGGGAATAGGGTCTTGGTCAAAACTAGTGCACTATATAGGGAATAGGGCCTTGGTCAAAACTAGTGCACTATATAGGGAATAGGGTCTTGGTCAAAACTAGTGCACTATATAGGGTCTTGGTCAAAACTAGTGCACTATATATCGGGAATAGGAACTTTGTCAAAACTAGTGCACAATATAGGGAATAGGGCCTTGGTCAAAACTAGTGCACTATATAGGGAATAGGGCCTTGGTCAAAACTAGTGCACTATATAGGGAATAGGGTCTTGGTCAAAACTAGTGCACTATATAGGGACTAGGGTGTCATTTGGGATGCAACCCTTTCCTCTCATCTCCATGAAACATTCTAATTCTAATTAATGAATTAACATTCTAATTCTAATTAATGAATTAACATTCTAATTCTAATTAATGAATTAACATTCTAATTCTAATTAATGAATTAACATTCTAATTCATACTCTATTCTTTCTGGGTGTTCTTGTGTCTTTCCATCCATTTCAATCAATGCGTCTGAAAATATAAGCGCTGACCTAGGATCTGTTTCGCCTTTTAGATCAGAATGAATCAGATTATATGGAAACAAGGGGGGGGGGGGCTGATCTTAGATCAACACTCCTACTCTGAGACGCTTTATGAGTAATCCTCCCATCCTATCCTGTCAAGCGTTGCTGTTCACCATGATGACCTCAGAGAAACGATCCTTCTTCTAATTGTAAGTCTTGCAGTATTCTTTTTTTTTTTTTAAAGCATCTCAGAGTATGACTGCTGATCTAGAATCAGTCCATATAACGCTATGATATATGATATTAAAAGGCAAAACCGATCCAAGACCAACAGTCATCTGGAACCTGAAAAACAATCTGTCTTGTTAATTGTCACTCGGTCTTACAGTAAGCAGAATGGCTCAGTAGTCCGTACAGGAGCTGTGGAAGGAGAAAGGTTTCTCTACTTACCACAGGATTACAATTACACTTTGAAACAGAAAAGAAGAGGGTTAATTGTCAGTCAATAGCCTCTTCAGCACACTGCCGTTGTTGTGTGTCTCTGTTTGACAAACGAAGACGTACAGTGGGAGATCATTTCCCCCGATAATGCTGGGATACTTTGGCTTGGGTCCATTGGGGTTAGGCTTAAGTCAACACTCATTTCAAATAGAACAGATCAGAATAGCTTAGAATATCATATATTTTTTTTAAATAAAAGGTATATTTTACCCTTATTTTCCCAGGCAGTTCAATTAAGAACAAATTGTTATTTACAATATAATTGAATATAATTGAATAGATTAGAATATAATTGAATAGATTAGAATATAATTGAATATAATTGAATAGATTAGAATATAATTGAATATATTAGAATATAATTGAATAGATTAGAATATAATTGAATAGATTAGAATATAATTGAATAGATTAGAATATAGTTGAATAGATTAGAATATAGTTGAATAGATTAGAATATAGTTGGAGTGAAAGAGGAGAAAATAATGATGTAAGACTGTCTAACAGTGGGGACAACGACATGGCTATCTGATCTTGTTAATGTTCTGTACTAATTCATATTAGGGATTTAGAGACCATCCTTCCTTTCTGACTTCTATCCATTCATGTCCTTCGTATGGTGTTACACTAACATCCGCCACACCACAACGCTCTTGTCCTGGTAACGTTCTGTACTAATTCATATTAGGACATATGATCTGTTCTGACTGATCTGTATCTCTTTCGTTGTCCTTCGTATGGCGTTGTACTGTTACCATCGGTCTTATTCAACCTCCTCACACGTCCTGCTCTCTTAAAACCCAGTACTCCCACTCATCTAATGGTACAAGAACACATAGAAATATAATTACTAGAGTTGGGAAGAGAGAGAGAGAGAGAAAAAAACGCCCTGTATGACTGGTGGTTCAGCCTTCACGGGAACATTGACTTTTAAAATGGGATTGTCTGTTGTAGGAATTCTGTTTTTATTCATTAACCACAACTCCAATAACTAGAGAGGGATGATGGCACCACAAGCCATGCAGGGACCAACCATAGAAATATAATTACTAGCATGGTGAAAGGCCCCTCAGACCACATTTTGTTACTTTACAGCCTTATTCTAAAATTGATTAAATTGTTTTTTCCCCCCTCATCAATCTACACACAATACCCCACAATGACATCACAATACCCCACAATGACATCACAATACCCCATAATGACATCACAATACCCCATAATGACATCACAATACCCCACAATGACATCACAATACCCCATAATGACATCACAATACCCCATAATGACATCACAATACCCCACAAGGACAAAGAAAAAACAGGTTTTTAGATTTTTTTAGCAAATTTATTAAAAATTAAAAATAGCATTTACATAAGTATTCAGACCCTTTACTCAGTACTTTGTTGAAGCACCTTTGGCAGCGATTACGGCGTTGAGTCTTCTTGGGTATGACGCTACAAACGTGGCACACCTGTATTTGGGGAGTTTCTCCTATTATTCTCTGCAGATCCTCCCAAGTTCTGTCTGGTTGGATGAGGAGCGTTGCTGCACAGCTATTTTCAGGTCTCTCCAGAGATGTTCGATCAGGTTCAAGTCCGGGCTCTGGCTGGGCCACTCAAAGACATTCAGAGACTTGTCCCGAAGCCTCTCCTGCATTGTCTTGGCTGTGTGCTTAGGGTTGTTGTCCTGTTGTAAGGCGAACCTTCGCCCCAGTCTGAGGTCCTGAGCGCTCTGGAGCAGGTTTTCATCAAGGATCTCTATGTACTTTGCGCTGTTCATCTTTCCCTCAATCCTGAAAAACATCCCCACAGCATGATGCTGCCACCACCATGCTTCACCGTAGGGATTGTGCCAGGTCTCCTCCAGACATGAAGCTTGGCATTCAGGCCAAATAGTGTAATCTTGGTTTTATCAGACCAGAGAATCTTGTTTCTCATGGTCTGAGAGTCTTTAGGTGCCTTTTGGCAAACTCCCAAGTGGGCTTTCATGTGCCTTTTACTGAGGAGGGACTTCTGTCTGGCCACTCTACCATTAAGGCCTGATTGGTAGAGTGCTGCAGAGATGGTTGTCCTTCTGGAAGGTTCTCCCATCTCCACAGAGGATCTCTGGAGCTCTGTCAGAATGACCATCGGGTTCTTGGTCACCTCCCTGATCAACGCCCTTCTCCCCCGATTGCTGAGTTTGTCCGGGCGGCCAGCTCTAGGAAGAGTCTTGGTGGTTCCAAACTTCTTCCATTTAAGAATGATGGAGGCCACTGTGTTCTTGGGGACCTTCAATGCTACAGAAATGTTTTGGTACCCTTCCCCAGATCTGTTCCTCGACACAATCCTGTCTCGGAGCTCAACGGACAATTCCTTCGAGCTCGTGGCTTGGTTTTTGCTCTGACATGCAATGTCAACTGTGGGACCTTATATAGACAGATGTGTGCCTTTCCAAATCATGTCCAATCAATTGATTTTACCACAGGTGGACTCCAATCAAGTTGTAGAAACATTTTAAGGATGATCAATGGAAACAGGATGCACCTGAGCTAAATTTCGAGTGTCATAGCAAAGGTGCTGAATACTTATGTAAATAATTTATATTTTTTATATTTTGTAAATGTGCAAATATTTCTAAAAACCTGTTTTCACTTTGTCATTATAGGGTATTGTGTGTAGATTGATGAGGAAATTGCTTTATTTTGTCCATTTTAGCATAAGGCTGTAACATAACAAAATGTGGAAAAAGTGAAGGGGTCTGAATACTTTCCGAATGCACTGTAATATGATGGAAAGAAGCTTTAGATTTGGGACCAACTGCTCAACCTGTATCCCCATACAGCAGGGGTCTGGCTGGCATAGACCAACCATAGAAATATAATATATAGAATGGAACCCCCCCATGTCAGACTACTGCTGCTCTTCTCATTATCTGAAAGTCTTCTAAAGTAATTATATTTCTATAACCCATAACCAGAGAAGAAGAATGAAAAGTATTACTAGAACAGACCACCACCCTGATGCTTCTCCTGCAGCTGTAGCTCCAGCAGTAAGGGCTCAGTCCACATGCAGCAGCTCTTTATCTCTAGGCCTGTTTAGCTAATCATATTCCTTAGGCATATCCTTATTAACCTAATTCTTCCCCCGGGCCAGAGAGGAGAGGAGAGGCACAGGGGGATCTGGGACAGAGAGGAGAGGAACAGGGGGATCTGGGACAGAGAGGAGAGGAGAGGAACAGGGGGATCTGGGACAGAGAGGAGAGGAGAGGAACAGGGGGATCTGGGACAGAGAGGAGAGGAGAGGAACAGGGGGATCTGGGACAGAGAGGAGAGGAACAGGGGGATCTGGGACAGAGAGGAGAGGAGAGGAACAGGGGGCTCTGGGACAGAGAGGAGAGGAGAGGAACAGGGGGATCTGGGACAGAGAGGAGAGGAGAGGAACAGGGGATTGGACAGAGAGGAGAGGAACAGGGGGATCTGGGACAGAGAGGAGAGGAACAGGGGGATCTGGGACAGAGAGGAGAGGAACAGGGGGATCTGGGACAGAGAGGAGAGGAGAGGAACAGGGGGGATCTGGGACAGAGAGGAGAGGAGAGGAACAGGGGGATCTGGGACAGAGAGGAGAGGAGAGGAACAGGGGGATCTGGGACAGAGAGGAGAGGAACAGGGGGATCTGGGACAGAGAGGAGAGGAACAGGGGGATCTGGGACAGAGAGGAGAGGAACAGGGGGATCTGGGACAGAGAGGAGAGGAGAGGAACAGACCCAACCTAATGATACGGGTGAACTACCATTAGAGTTGTGTTGTTCTGTGGTTAAATTCTGTGACCTTGATTAAATAAAACCTTCCTGTGGGTCTTAAGCGGAATAAAACACTATTTCCTGTGTCCAGATGACTGCTGCCCAACACTGGGTCCCGAACCCTCAGTTTGGAAAGTACTGTTGGCTCTATGTTCTACCTGTCCAGTCACTTGAGTTGATCATTAGATCATTAGATCTGTTTCTGAATGAACTATAGCATCAGAGTGTGTTCTTCGCTGCCCGTTGGTTACATCGTCACTGAGGTCAAACTGAGGGCAGTTGGTTGAAATATATTCAGGTTGGTCCAACATTGTCAGATTTGTTTTGTAAGGTGAAAGAAGAGGTGATTTTAGCACCTGGTTGGTGATAGGATCTGGCCACGGAGCTGCGATCAACTTGTTTTTGTAAGGTAAAGTATAATGGTGTTGTCCCTAACGGGGTGCAACATCTCACCATAATCCTCAACAACCTCACCAACCTCACCATAAACCTCAACAACCTCCCCATAAACCTCAACAGCCTCACCATAAACCTCAACAGCCTCACCATAAACCTGAACAGCCTCACCATAAACCTCAACAACCTCACCAACCTCAACAGCCTCCCCATAAACCTCAACAGCCTCACCATAAACCTCAACAACCTTAACAACCTCACCAACCTCAACAACCTCACCAACCTCCCCATAAACCTCAACAGCCTCACCATAAACCTCAACAGCCTCACCCTAAACCTCAACAGCCTCACCATAAACCTCAACAACCTCACCATAAACCTCAACAGCCTCACCATAAACCTCAACAACTTTAACAACCTCACCAACCTCAACATAAACCTCCACAACCTCCCCATAAACCTCACCAACCTCAACAACCTCACCAACCTCACCATAAACCTCAACAACCTCCCCATAAACCTCAACAGCCTCACCATAAACCTCAACAGCCTCACCATAAACCTCAACAGCCTCACCATAAACCTCAACAACCTCACCATAAACCTCAACAGCCTCACCATAAACCTCAACAACTTTAACAACCTCACCAACCTCAAAATAAACCTCCACAACCTCAACAACCTCCCCATAAATGTCATTGTACATCGTTTTGCATAACTTGCCAACGCTTACAAAAAAATCAACTAAAAATGTTAAGTGGGTATAAGGCAATTTAGTCACAGGAAATGTTAGATACATCCACTGGAATATTGTTTTATTGAACTAGGGCAAGTCAGTTAAGAACAAATTCTTATTTACAATGACGGCCTACCCCCAAGCCACACCCGGACGACGCTGGGCCAATTGCGCACCGCCCTATGGCACTCCCAATCCACAGCCGGATTGTGATACAGCCTGGATTCAAACCAGGGACTGTAGTGACACCTCTTGCACTGAGATGCAGTGCCTTTAGACCGCTGCGCCGCTCGGGAGCCCCTATGTGAAACGCTTCGTACGATGTTTTAGAAGGTAGAAGCTTAGATGACGTGTTATATTTACTCTGAGGCGGTGTCTTTCCTAACGTTAAATCGCTGACTAATTAGTAGTAGAAACCGTTAATATCGTCCCCTTAGTACCAAGGGGAAGGTGGTATTGCAGCAGAATGTATTATTCATTACATGCAGACCACGCAGTACATACAGAACTACATTGTGCGTGGTTGCTGCGGCGACATTAAATGGTCGACTAGATCAAAGTACATAGTTTAGAGCGATGAGCATTATACACTGAACAAAAAAAAATATATAAAACCTAACATGAAACAATTTCTAAGATTTTACCGAGTTACAGTTCATATAAAGGAAATCCGTCAACAGAAATAAATTCATTAGGTCCTAATCTATGGATTTCACATGACTGGGCAGGGGAGCAGCCATGTCTGATTGGCTGGGCCTGGGAAGGGCTTGGGCCCACCCACTGGGAAGCCAGGCCCAGCCAATCAGAATGAGTTTTTCCCCACCTCAGACGATCCCGCAGGTGAAGACAGATGTGGAGGCTCTGGGGTGGTGTGGTCCCACGTGGTCTGTGGTTGTGAGGCCGGTTGGACGTACTGCCAAATTCTCTAAAACGACGTTGGAGGCGGTTTATGGTAGAGACGGGAACATTAAATTCTCTGGCAACAGCTCTCGTGGACATTCCTGCAGTCAGCATGCCAATTGCACGCTCCCTCAAAACTTGAGACATCTGTGGCATTGTGTTGTGCACATTTTAGAGTGGCCTTTTATTGTCCCCAGCACAAGGTGCACCTGTGTAATAATCATGCTGTTTAATCAGCTTCTTGATATGCCACACGTGTCAGGTGGATTAATTATATTGGCAATGGAGAAACGCTCACTAACAGGGATGTAAACACATTTGTGTTACAAAATGTAGAGAAATGTGTGGGGCGTGCCTGTGTGTGTGCATGCCTGGGTGAGGAAATTGGTTTTGCAGCAGAATTAGAATCATTATCATACAAATACTTTACATTAAAACACATACGGGACACATTAAACATGTTAAAAGATATAAAGTACTTTCCTACATACATTGCCCATGGTTGTAGTTGTTCTGGGGACTACATTAAACATTAGACTAAGTTACAGTACTGATTGTGTTGAGTGCAAGTTTGGTTTAGAGTCTGCATTATACAGTGTTTAATGTGTGGATATTAACTTGCGGTGCCTTATACACAGGGTTGCCAGGACAAGCTAAAATTTCGAACCCAACGACCACTCAAAACCTGCCCAAAAGGCCTGAAAACTAGCAGGGGAACGAAATGTTTTGCAAAGCAAGAGAGGAGTTGACATATCTATACAATTAACCCTTGTTTCCACGGACGTTAACGAGCCAATTAGAAAGGAACATAATAGTAACTTGTAACAACGTTAGAAGATAAATTCGGGTTTCCTTGCGAACTATGACATGAACTAATAATAAAGGAATTTGAATATGTGACAAAAGAAAATATAATTTGCCCTGATTAAACTCGTCAGGTCATTTACCACCATTGGATGTTGATTTAACTCGTTTGACTGCTATGATATAAGCAATAAGGCACAAGGGGGTTGTGGTATATGGCCAATATACCACGGCTAAGGGCTGTCCTTATGCACGACACAACTCCGAGTTAGCCGGAGGTATATACCAGCCCTTAGCCGTGGTATATTGGCCATGTACCACAACCCCCTTGTGCCTTATTGCTATTATAAACTGGTTACCAATGTAATTAGAACAGTAAAAAGTAATGTTCTGTCATACCCCATGGTATATGATCTGATATACCACGGATTTCAGCCAATCAGCATTGAGGGCTCGAACCAGGTTTATAATTGTAAATAAATCCCCTTTGCGCATGTGCATAACTACAGATAAATTCCCGACAGCAGAGTTTGAGTGATGAAAGTTGGACAGAGGATCTCGAAGTCTCTGAGCAAGAAACACTTAGATAAACTTTTAAAAAATTTTTTTAAAAAGAATGTTAGTCTATTTTCGGGTAATTGATGCTAAGACTACAAACCGTTATAAAATGGCCCGTTTGCGAGATTGACTTGTCATTTCAATAGGCAACAGACTAAAATCTTGGTTTATTATTTTAATGACATTTTTTTTCTCCATAGTTTGTTTAGCTAAAGGCAGGTAGCCTATAGCCCCTGATAGGCCTACATCTCATTTCAGATAGATGACAGTAGCCTAGACAATATGTGGCTCAGTTGGTAGAGCATGGTGTTTGCAATGCCAGGGTTGTGGGTTCGATTCCCACGTTGGACTAGTAAGAAAAAAATAATAATAATAATAAAATAATGAAATGTATGCATTCACTACTGTAAGTCGCTCTGGATAAGAGCGTCTGCTAAATGACTAAAATGTAACTGTAAAATTTAGGCTAGATGTAAACTGAGCCGTTTAGCAGCTTGCCTAGTTCAGTTAAAATCACTGAATTAAATATGAATTATATGTATATGAACTGAATATGCGCGTCAACAACAGCCAGTGTTTATTTTGGGGGAATTTATTTGACCTGTAGCCTCGTCTGACTACTGTTACCGTCAATCTAATGCTTAAATAATAACACAAGGCTAAAAACAACAATAAACGGGAGTTTACAGGCTATTTATTAAATAGATTTGCCAGCTTCAGGTTGGCTACACAATTGGCACAAATTGATTTGCAATGACTCCAGTGATATCGTCATTTCAACATACAGTGGGGCAAAAAAGTATTTAGTCAGCCACCAATTGTGCAAGTTCTCCCACTTAAAAAGATGAGAGGCCTGTAATTTTCATCATAGGTACACTTCAACTATGACAGACAAAATGAGAAATAAAATCCAGAAAATCACATTGTAGGATTTTTAATGAATTTATTTGCAAATTATGGTGGAAAATAAGTATTTGGCCAATAACAAAAGTTTATCTCAATACTTTGTTATATACCCTTTGTTGGCAATGACACAGGTCAAACGTTTTCTGTAAGTCTTCACAAGGTTTTCACACACTGTTGCTGGTATTTTGGCCCATTCCTCCATGCAGATCTCCTCTAGAGCAGTGATGTTTTGGGGCTGTCGCTGGGCAACACGGACTTTCAACTCCCTCTGACAAACTGACTAAATACTTTTTTGCCCAGCTGTATGTATGGTATCAAATGGTAGCCTACAATGGCATATAAATGAATAGGCTACTTGATGACCAACAGAGGCAAATGTATCATTCTCCACATTTACCCCAATGTCAGTTTCATTGAGGACTTTTCCCTATAAAACGAACCACCAAAGAGAGTTCCGTAACTTCCATTTAAAATGTCCCCTGGGGCAGCCTCTGAGACCCAAGAACCAGGCATGCATAAAGCCCTTCGCTTGATACCGTTTTCTTTTTAAGCTGTCAACATCATAATGCGGTTTAAACCACCTCTGAACGTTATGTAATGCGCTCTAGTGCGACCAAAGTCCTTTCCCACTGTTTTGTCTCCGTTATTTCTTGATGTGCATCAGTTACATTTACATTTTTTTTTTAAAACATTTTAGTCATTTAGCAGACGCTCTTATCCAGAGCGACTTACAGTAGTGAATGCATACATTTAAAAAAAAAAAAAACTCATCCCCTGTGGGAATCGAACCCACAAGCCTGGCGTTGCAAACACCATGTCCACCAACTGAGCCACACAGGACCTAGAGTAATAAGTAATAAGTTCTAGAGTAATAATATGTTTTATGGGAAAAAGTTTGGGAAATAGAAGTCTCTATAATGACAATCTAAAATAACTTTACCAACAACTGGTAAAACATCATCACAACATGCAGCACTCTCCTCTCGCTCACGTGACTCAGCCACTAACTGTCTGGTCTCTCCACACCCCCCTCCTGTCCTCCCCATCACTCAGCCACTAACTGTCTGGTCTCTCCACACCCCCCTCCTGTCCTCCCCATCCCTCAGCCACTAACTGTCTGGTCTCTCCACACCCCCCTCCTGTCCTCCCCATCACTCAGCCACTAACTGTCTGGTCTCTCCACACCCCCCTCCTGTCCTCCCCATCACTCAGCCACTAACTGTCTGGTCTCTCCACCCCCCTCCTGTCCTCCCCATCACTCAGCCACTAACTGTCTGGTCTCTCCACACCCCCTCCTGTCCTCCCCATCACTCAGCCACTAACTGTCTGGTCTCTCCACACCCCCTCCTGTCCTCCCCATCACTCAGCCACTAACTGTCTGGTCTCTCCACACCCCCTCCTCCTCTCCTCCTGTCCTCCTGTCCTCCCCATCCCTCAGCCACAGCCCGCATCACTGCCTGACAGTCAGCAGCAGGTCACAGTGAAGTATATATATTTGTAAGAGAAATGCCATGGCGGCCGCGGTGCAACGCAGAAAATAGCCCAAAAAACCCACAACCAAGCGACCAACAAATCACACAGGACATCGTCTTCAAAGTAGCGCAATTTTGACGGGGAAAACCTGCGAACGTTTACACACTGTTTATACATGGTTTCATGTGTTTATGTGTTTACAACACCGGTCCAATCCAAGCACTGCCTCAGATCTCTGGCTGCTCCACCTGGACATGTTGACAGACTCCCACACCTTAATAACCCTTTACTCTCGTAGGAAATTGACTATATGTTAAGGCTACATTGAACTGTTTAATACAGAAGTAGCCTTCCCCTGTGGTTCAGTTGGTAGAGCATGGTGTGTGCAACGCCAGGGTTGTGGGTTCGATCCCCATGGGGAGCCAGTTCAAAAAAATGCATGAAATGTATGCATTCATTATTGTAAGTCGCTCTGGATAAGAGCGTCTGCTAAATAACTAAAATGTAAATATGAAGTGCATAACCATGGGAACAGTTTGGAGATTATGGGAAAATACAGCTGAATCAAACATTACACTGTTGATTTACATTTACTGTACTTTTCATTTGTTGATAACGAAATCTGAAAATATTTTGGAAACATTCTGAAACACGATGAGAATATTCTTGTAAAATGTGGGGGTAGGTGCAACATAAGACAAAACCCATGACAAGGGTTTAACTGAGAGGACTACCTGGTGTCTCCACGTGGTCACACACCTCTCCAAAGTGGACACACTTCCCTAATGCACTTTTATGCCTCTAAAGAAGAGTCTTGATCTATACAGTGTGTTTCCCCAGCTCTCCTCTCTGTGCCGTTGAGGAACTAGAGTTGTTTAGTTTGGAACACAACCCTGCTTCCCCCGCCATCACACAATTACTGTTGTCGTTTACGCTATCCAGAAACGGTCCGTTTCGTAAATCACAATCTGGGTCAGGGTGGACGTGATTTAAAAGCTTGTTCTATTGCCCGACATGACTAGCCAAGTTATAAAGTACGACCTTACAGTGTTAATCTTTCACAAGGCAATTCAGAGAAACGTTATTTTGACACGCGTTGAAAGGATACGTCAAATCAAATCAAACTTTATTTGCCACATGCGCCGAATACAACAAGTGTAGACTTTACCGTAAAATGCTTACTGACAAGCCCTTAAACCAACAGTGCAGTTCAAGAAAGAGTTCAAAAATATATTTACCAAATAAACTAAAGTAAAAAATTATAAAAAGTAACACAATAAAATAACAATAACAAGGCTATATACAGGGTATTACGGTACAGAGTCAATGTGGAGGCTATATACAGGGTATTACGGTACAGAGTCAATGTGGAGGCTATATACAGGGTATTACGGTACAGAGTCAATGTGGAGGCTATATACAGGGTATTACGGTACAGAGTCAATGTGGAGGCTATATACAGGGGGTACCGGTACAGAGTCAATGTGGAGACTATATACAGGGTATTACGGTACAGAGTCAATGTGGAGGCTATATACAGGGGGTACCGGTATAGAGTCAATGCGGAGGCTATATACAGGGGGTACCGGTATAGAGTCAATGCGGAGGCTATATACAGGGGGTACCGGTACAGAGTCAATGTGGAGACTATATACAGGGGGTACTGGTACAGAGTCAATGTGGAGACTATATACAGGGGGTACCGGTACAGAGTCAATGTGGAGGCTATATACAGGGTGTTACGGTACAGAGTCAATGTGGAGGCTATGTACAGGGTATTACGGTACAGAGTCAATGTGGAGGCTATATACAGGGGGTACCGGTACAGAGTCAATGTGGAGGCTATATACAGGGGGTACCAGTACAGAGTCAATGTGGAGGCTATATACAGGGGGTACCGGTACAGAGTCAATGTGGAGGCTATATACAGGGGGTACCGGTACAGAGTCAATGTGGAGGCTATATACAGGGGGTACCGGTACAGAGTCAATGTGGAGGCTATATACAAGGGGTACCGGTACAGAGTCAATGTGGAGGCTATATACAGGGTGTTACGGTACAGAGTCAATGTGGAGGCTATGTACAGGGTATTACGGTACAGAGTCAATGTGGAGGCTATATACAGGGGGTACCGGTACAGAGTCAATGTGGAGGCTATATACAGGGGGTACCGGTACAGAGTCAATGTGGAGGCTATATACAGGGGGTACCGGTACAGAGTCAATGTGGAGGCTATATACAAGGGGTACCGGTACAGAGTCAATGTGGAGGCTATATACAGGGGGTACCGGTACAGAGTCAATGTGCCAGGGTACAGGTTAGTTGAAGTAATATGTGCATGTAGGTGGGGGCGATGTGACTATGCACAGATAATAAACAGCAAGTAGCAGCAGCAGTGTAAAAACAATTTGGGGGGGGGTCAATAATCCAGGAGCCATTTGATTAATTGTTCAGCAGTCTAATGGCTTCATGGGTAGAAGCTGTTATTAAGAAGCCTTTTGGACCTAGGCTTGGAGCTCCGGTACTGCTTGCCGTGCGGTAGCAGAGAGAACAGTCTATGACTAGGGTGGCTGGAGTCTTTAACAATTTTTTGGGCCTTCCTCTGACACTGCCTGGTGTAGAGGTCCTGGATGGCAGGAAGCTTTGCTCCAGTGATGTACTGGGCCGTACGCATCACCCCCTGTAGTGCCTTGCGGCCGGAGGCCGAGCAGTTGTCATACCAGGCGGTGATGTAACCGGTCAGGATGCTCTCGATGGTGCAGCTGTAGAACTTTTTGAGGATCTGGGGACCCATGCCAAATCATTTCAGTCTCCTGAGGGGGAAAGGTGTTGTGCCCTCTTCACAACTGTCTTGGTGTGTTTGGACCATGATAGTTCGTTGGTGATGTGGACACCAAGGAACTTGAAATTCTCGACCCGCTCCACTACAGCCCCGTCGATGTGAATGGGGGCCTGTTTGGCCCTCCTTTTCCTGTAGTCCACGATCAGCTCCTTTGTCTTGCTCACATTGAGGGAGAGGTTGTTGTGCTGGCACCACACTGCCAGGTCTCTGACCTCCTCCCTATAGGCTGTCTCATCGTTGTCGGTGATCAGGCCTACCACTATTGTGTTGTCAGCAAAGTTATTGATGGTGTTGGAGTCGTGTTGGAGTGTATTCAGGTGCGTTTACGGCACAGATTTTCTTCACAAATAAACAAACATAGATTCCTTCTGTTCAGAACGACCCCGGGGTGTGAGTCATCTTGTAACTGTACATAGGGATTATAAACGTTGACACTGTCTATGACATGAGTTTTATGATATGGGAAACATTTGGACTCACGGGTGTTTGGCTCTGCTTGATTGACATCAAAGCGATATTTATTATAATCCTCAACGTCTCACCTTTCAAAATACATTGATCCCTTTTAAATTTACAGCATTTCCCTCATTTAGACAACAAAACATTTGCAAAAAGTTGCCCTATTAGCAGGAAGAGATGGGGGCAACTTCTTGTCGCGTTTCGGTGCTCAAATTCAGAACATCTGTCAGTATAAACTCATCCAGCACTGTGAAGTATAAACCCATACAGCACTGTGAAGTATAAACCCATACAGCACTGTGAAGTATAAACCCATACAGCACTGTGAAGTATAAACCCATACAGCACTGTGAAGTATAAACCCATCCAGCACTGTGAAGTATAAACCCATCCAGCACTGTGAAGTATAAACCCATCCAGCACTGTGAAGTATAAACCCATACAGCACTGTGAAGTATAAACCCATACAGCACTGTGAAGTATAAACCCATCCAGCACTGTGAAGTATAAACCCATACAGCACTGTGAAGTATAAACCCATACAGCACTGTGAAGTATAAACCCATCCAGCACTGTGAAGTATAAACCCATACAGCACTGTGAAGTATAAACCCATCCAGCACTGTGAAGTATAAACCCATCCAGCACTGTGAAGTATAAACCCATCCAGCACTGTGAAGTATAAACCCATACAGCACTGTGAAGTATAAACCCATCCAGCACTGTGAAGTATAAACCCATCCAGCACTGTGAAGTATAAACCCATCCAGCACTGTGAAGTATAAACCCATACAGCACTGTGAAGTATAAACCCATACAGCACTGTGAAGGACAGAGCCTGAGCTCTGAGGTTCCCATTTATGTGCCATTTTAAACCCCCAAAACGGGTGCGAGTGGAAAGGCCTATACGGCCAATGCAGACGTGTTTAGCTCACTATCAAATCATTTCTGGGTAACAATTAGGTAGCTTTACGGTGATTGTTTTTAATTCAAATGGTCAAAAAGAAACAAAAATAGCTTCTTAGCAAAAAGCAATTTCTCAATTTTGCTAGGACTGTCTGGGAGTGGTCTGAGTGAGGAGGGGAAAACTGAAAACTAGCTTTTATTGGCAGAGAGGTTTGGAACTCTTTCTTATTGGTCTATCAACTAATTTAGCACCTGGTGATGTCACCAGGCAGGACAAAACTCCATCCCACCAATTTGATTTAATGTTGACTGAGAACACGTTCTCATTTACAGCAACGACCTGGGGAATAGTTACAGGGAGAGGAGGGGGATGAATGAGCCAATTGGAAGCTGGGGATGAGTAGGTGACCGTATGAGGGCCAGATTGGGAATTTAGCCAGGACACCAGGGTTAACACCCCTACTCTTACAATAAGTACCATGGGATCTTTAATGACCTCAGAGAGTCAGGACACCTGTTTAACATCCCATCCGAAAGACGGCACCTTACACAGGGCAATGTCCCCAATCACTGCCCTGGGGAGTTGGGATATTTTTTAAGACCAGAGGAAAGAGTGCCTCCTACTGGCCCTCCAAGCACAATTATCGGCACAGTTACTGGCATTGGCGCTGAAGGGATGGGTTTAGATTGATAAACATGTTGTGGGTGTGTCAAGGATTGGCTCCTCACTGGCCAATCAGAACGTGCTCCATGGCTAAATATGTGATTGTTTCAAGTTGTTTATTTATGGTCTTTTAATGTTTTTACCTTGGAAACAACTCCAATTCCAATGTTTAATCTGTTATGGTTTGTTAGACAGTTTACAGAAACAAAATAACAAAATGTAGACCTATCCCATCTTTGCTAAATATGATGTCTTGAACCCATTTTGCAGTCCACGTTGTTTTAAGGAATTCTATGTCTTCAATAGCACTCGCTCTGATATAGGGGGGCTAGACTAACTGTGAATTACATTATGGCTGAGCATAGACATTAGCTTCTTAATAACAGAGTTTTACCTCTGTAAAAATAACCGGATGAAAGTCGTCTGAGACGGAAATGGCGTTGGTAAATAAGAGCCATTAAATCGTTGGAAGCATCCAGATTACCAGTGGAGTTGTTCTTCTGTTTAATAAATGCCGTAGCTGAACAGCCATTTTCTCTCTACCAGGCAGCAGAGACGGTGTGAAGAACATTACAGTACATATCCTGTCCTCTCCTTTAACAAGAGACCAGCCCGGAAACACTGCTGGTGGTCCTCTCCTTTAACAAGAGATCAGGCCAGACATCCTGCTGGTGGTCCTCTCCTTTAACAATAGACCAGCCCGGAAACACTGCTGGTGGTCCTCTCCTTTAACAAGAGACCAGGCCAGACATCCTGCTGGTGGTCCTCTCCTTTAACAAGAGACCAGGCCAGACATCCTGCTGGTGGTCCTCTCCTTTAACAAGAGACCAGGCCAGACATCCTGCTGGTGGTCCTCTCCTTTAACAAGAGACCAGTCCAGACATCCTGCTGGTGGTCCTCTCCTTTAACAAGAGACCAGGCCAGACATCCTGCTGGTGGTCCTCTCCTTTAACAAGAGACCAGGCCAGACATCCTGCTGGTGGTCCTCTCCTTTAACAAGAGACCAGCCCGGAAACACTGCTGGTGGTCCTCTCCTTTAACAAGAGACCAGGTCAGACATCCTGCTGGTGGTCCTCTCCTTTAACAAGAGACCAGTCCAGACATCCTGCTGGTGGTCCTCTCCTTTAATAAGAGACCAGGCCAGACATCCTGCTGGTGGTCTTCTCCTTTAACAAGAGACCAGCCCGGAAACACTGCTGGTGGTCCTCTCCTTTAACAAGAGACCAGGCCAGACATCCTGCTGGTGGTCCTCTCCTTTAACAAGAGACCAGGCCAGACATCCTGCTGGTGGTCCTCTCCTTTAACAAGAGACCAGGCCAGGCATCCTGCTGGTGGTCCTCTCCTTTAACAAGAGACCAGGCCAGACATCCTGCTGGTGGTCCTCTCCTTTAACAAGAGACCAGGCCAGACATCCTGCTGGTGGTCCTCTCCTTTAACAAGAGACCAGTCCAGACATCCTGCTGGTGGTCCTCTCCTTTAACAAGAGACCAGTCCAGACATCCTGCTGGTGGTCCTCTCCTTTAACAAGAGACCAGGTCAGACATCCTGCTGGTGGTCCTCTCCTTTAACAAGAGACCAGTCCAGACATCCTGCTGGTGATGGTGATGTTGAGAACATGAACCTGGGAACAATGGCAGGCAAAGCAGCAGTTATACTAGAACTACACTAAAACAGTGTTAAAGTTATCAAACAGCTGTTCCTCTCGCCTGCATTTCCCCTGCGCCTTATAAACCCATTCCCCCTTCACACACACACACACACACACACACACACACACACACACACACACACACACACACACACACACACTAAATGGGCATAAATGAACTTTACATTCTGTTGTTGTCGGGCCCTAAGGGGTTCATTACTATAACTAATCCCACATGTTCCTCTAGCTGGGTTCCTCTAGCTGGGTTCCTCTAGCTGGGTTCCTCTAGCTGGGTTCCTGTAGCTGGGTTCCTCTAGCTGGGTTCCTCTAGCTGGGTTCCTGTAGCTGGGTTCCTCTAGCTGGGTTCCTCTAGCTGGGTTCCTGTAGCTGGGTTCCTCTAGCTGGGTTCCTGTAGCTGGGTTCCTCTAGCTGGGTTCCTCTAGCTGGGTTCCTGTAGCTGGGTTCCTCTAGCTGGGTTCCTCTAGCTGGGTTCCTGTAGCTGGGTTCCTGTAGCTGGGTTCCTGTAGCTGGGTTCCTCTAGCTGGGTTCCTGTAGCTGGGTTCCTCTAGCTGGGTTCCTGTAGCTGGGTTCCTCTAGCTGGGTTCCTGTAGCTGGGTTCCTCTAGCTGGGTTCCTCTAGCTGGGTTCCTGTAGCTGGGTTCCTCTAGCTGGGTTCCTGTAGCTGGGTTCCTCTAGCTGGGTTCCTCTAACTGGGTTCCTCCAGCTGGGTTCCTCTAGCTGGGTTCCTGTAGCTGGGTTCCTGTAGCTGGGTTCCTGTAGCTGGGTTCCTCTAGCTGGGTTCCTCTAGCTGGGTTCCTCTAACTGGGTTCCTGTAGCTGGGTTCCTGTAACTGGGTTCCTCTAACTGGGTTCCTGTAGCTGGGTTCCTGTAGCTGGGTTCCTGTAGCTGGGTTCCTCTAACTGGGTTCCTCTAGCTGGGTTCCTCTAGCTGGGTTCCTGTAGCTGGGTTCCTCTAGCTGGGTTCCTGTAGCTGGGTTCCTGTAGCTGGGTTCCTGTAGCTGGGTTCCTCTAGCTGGGTTCCTCTAGCTGGGTTCCTCTAACTGGGTTCCTGTAGCTGGGTTCCTGTAACTGGGTTCCTCTAACTGGGTTCCTGTAGCTGGGTTCCTGTAGCTGGGTTCCTGTAGCTGGGTTCCTCTAACTGGGTTCCTCTAGCTGGGTTCCTCTAGCTGGGTTCCTGTAGCTGGGTTCCTGTAGCTGGGTTCCTGTAGCTGGGTTCCTCTAGCTGGGTTCCTCTAGCTGGGTTCCTCTAACTGGGTTCCTGTAGCTGGGTTCCTGTAACTGGGTTCCTCTAACTGGGTTCCTGTAGCTGGGTTCCTGTAGCTGGGTTCCTGTAGCTGGGTTCCTCTAACTGGGTTCCTCTAGCTGGGTTCCTCTAGCTGGGTTCCTCTAGCTGGGTTCCTGTAGCTGGGTTCCTGTAGCTGGGTTCCTGTAGCTGGGTTCCTCTAGCTGGGTTCCTCTAGCTGGGATCCTGTAGCTGGGTTCCTCTAGCTGGGTTCCTCTAGCTGGGTTCCTCTAACTGGGTTCCTCTAGCTGGGTTCCTGTAGCTGGGTTCCTGTAGCTGGGTTCCTGTAGCTGGGTTCCTGTAGCTGGGTTCCTCTAGCTGGGTTCCTCTAGCTGGGTTCCTCTAACTGGGTTCCTGTAGCTGGGTTCCTGTAACTGGGTTCCTCTAACTGGGTTCCTGTAGCTGGGTTCCTGTAGCTGGGTTCCTGTAGCTGGGTTCCTCTAACTGGGTTCCTCTAGCTGGGTTCCTCTAGCTGGGTTCCTGTAGCTGGGTTCCTGTAGCTGGGTTCCTGTAGCTGGGTTCCTGTAGCTGGGTTCCTCTAGCTGGGTTCCTCTAGCTGGGTTCCTGTAGCTGGGTTTCCTGTAGCTGGGTTCCTGTAGCTGGGTTCCTCTAACTGGGTTCCTCTAGCTGGGTTCCTCTAGCTGGGTTCCTGTAGCTGGGTTCCTCTAGCTGGGTTCCTGTAGCTGGGTTCCTGTAGCTGGGTTCCTGTAGCTGGGTTCCTGTAGCTGGGTTTCTCTAGCTGGGTTCCTCTAGCTGGGTTCCTCTAACTGGGTTCCTGTAGCTGGGTTCCTGTAACTGGGTTCCTCTAACTGGGTTCCTGTAGCTGGGTTCCTGTAGCTGGGTTCCTGTAGCTGGGTTCCTCTAACTGGGTTCCTCTAGCTGGGTTCCTCTAGCTGGGTTCCTCTAGCTGGGTTCCTGTAGCTGGGTTCCTGTAGCTGGGTTCCTCTAGCTGGGTTCCTCCTCCTAGTTGAGATGAGCAGAGTTGTACTGTCCTGGCCTGGTTAGTTGAGCAGAGCAGAGCAGTACTGAGCTAGCCTGGTTAGTTGAGCAGAGCAGAGCAGTACTAAGCTAGCCTGGTTAGTTGAGCAGAGCAGTACTGAGCTAGCCTGGTTAGTTGAGCAGAGCAGTACTGAGCTAGCCTGGTTCTCATAGTGGCTGTCACCATTCTTAAAAGGACAATGTGAAAGAAAACTACCTAAGCCACCACAGGTCTGTTTGGGTTAGCACGATGAAAAGGGTACACCAATACGTGCGTGTGTGTGTGTGTGTATATGTGTGTATGTGTGCGTGCGTGCGTGTGTGCGCGTGTGTGCGCGTGCGTGTGCGTGTGGAGACGAGGGTGGAGAAACCTCCAGTAGGTCTGGTACATGTAAAATGTGAAATTATCTGGATGGGACAGAGCGGAACATTACATATTGACTTGCTGATGAAGCAGTACCCCTTACTGCTCTGGTTAATCATATCTGATGGTTCTGCAGGACACACACACACATCACACACATCACACACACCACACACACCACACACATCACACACATCACACACACCACACCACACACACACACACACACACACACACCACACACACCACACACACACACACACACACACACACACACCACAGACACAGAATGAGAGCAAAAGAGAGAGAGAGAGAGGGAGAGAATTGTTTCTGTCTCTTTTCTTTGGAACAGCATGAGGCATCTGCTTGACCCCTTCCATGAACTACATTATCAACCTGCTGTACTGATTACCCCCATCTGTACTGGACTACATTATCACCCTGCTTTACTGATTACCACCATCTGTACTGGACTACATTATCACCCTGCTGTACTGATTACCAACATCTGTACTGAACTACATTATCACCCTGCTGTACTGATTACCCCATCTATACTGGACTACATTATCACCCTGCTTTACTGATTACCACCATCTGTACTGGACTACATTATCACCCTGCTGTACTGATTACCAACATCTGTACTGAACTACATTATCACCCTGCTGTACTGATTACCCCCATCTGTACTGAACTACATTATCACCCTGCTGTACTGATTACAAACATCTGTACTGAACTACATTATCACCCTGCTGTACTGATTACCCCCATCTGTACTGAACTACATTATCACCCTGCTGTACTGATTACCACCATCTGTACTGAACTACATTATCACCCTGCTTTACTGATTACCACCATCTGTACTGAACTACATTATCACCCTGCTGTACTGATTACCACCATCTGTACTGAACTTCATTATCACCCTGCTGTACTGATTACCACCATCTGTACTGGACTACATTATCACCCTGCTTTACTGATTACCACCATCTGTACTGGACTACATTATCACCCTGCTTTACTGATTACCCCCATCTGTACTGAGCTACATTATCACCCTGCTGTACTGATTACCACCATCTGTACTGAACTACATTATCACCCTGCTGTACTGATTACCTCCATCTGTACTGGACTACATTATCACCCTGCTTTACTGATTACCACCATCTGTACTGGACTACATTATCACCCTGCTGTACTGATTACCACCATCTGTACTGGACTACATTATCACCCTGCTGTACTGATTACCACCATCTGTACTGAGCTACATTATCACCCTGCTGTACTGATTACCACCATCTGTACTGAACTACATTATCAGTATCTGGACTACACACACATAATTTAGGATGAACAGGGTTCCATTTAGGATGAACAGGGTTCCATTTAGGGTGAACAGGGTTCCATTTAGGGTGAACAGGGTTCCATTTAGGATGAACAGGGTTCCATTTAGGGTGAACAGGGTTCCATTTAGGGTGAACAGGGTTCCATTTAGGGTGAACAGGGTTCCATTTAGGATGAACAGGGTTCCATTTAGGGTGAACAGGGTTCCATTTAGGGTGAACAGGGTTCCATTTAGGATGCACAGGGTTCCATTTTGGATGAACAGGGTTCCATTTAGGATGAACAGGGTTCCATTTAGGGTGAACAGGGTTCCATTTAGGATGAACAGGGTTCCATTTAGGGTGAACAGGGTTCCATTTAGGGTGAACAGGGTTCCATTTAGGATGAACAGGGTTCCATTTAGGGTGAACAGGGTTCCATTTAGGGTGAACAGGGTTCCATTTAGGGTGAACAGGGTTCCATTTAGGGTGAACAGGGTTCCATTTAGGATGAACAGGGTTCCATTTAGGGTGAACAGGGTTCCATTTAGGATGAACAGGGTTCCATTTAGGGTGAACAGGGTTCCATTTAGGGTGAACAGGGTTCCATTTAGGATGCACAGGGTTCCATTTAGGATGAACAGGGTTCCATTTAGGATGCACAGGGTTCCATTTAGGGTGAACAGGGTTCCATTTAGGATGCACAGGGTTCCATTTAGGATGAACAGGGTTCCATTTAGGATGAACAGGGTTCCATTTAGGGTGAACAGGGTTCCATTTAGGGTGAACAGAGTTCCATTTAGGATGAACAGGGTTCCATTTAGGGTGAACAGGGTTCCATTTAGGATGCACAGGGTTCCATTTAGGATGCACAGGGTTCCATTTAGGATGAACAGGGTTCCATTTAGGATGAACAGGGTTCCATTT
>NC_042963.1:55324921-55333908 GCF_901001165.1 Salmo trutta
TGGTGTATAAGGTAGCATAGCTACTGTATAGCCTTCCCTGTGGCCCAGTTGGTAGAGCATGGTGTATAAGGTAGCATAGCTACTGTATAGCCTTCCCTGTGGCTCAGTTGGTAGAGCATGGTGTATAAGGTAGCATAGCTACTGTATAGCCTTCCCTGTGGCCCAGTTGGTAGGGCATGGTGTATAAGGTAGCATAGCTACTGTATAGCCTTCCCTGTGGCTCAGTTGGTAGAGCATGGTGTATAAGGTAGCATAGCTACTGTATAGCCTTCCCTGTGGCTCAGTTGGTAGAGCATGGTGTATAAGGTAGCATAGCTACTGTATAGCCTTCCCTGTGGCTCAGTTGGTAGAGCATGGTGTATAAGGTAGCATAGCTACTGTATAGCCTTCCCTGTGGCTCAGTTGGTAGAGCATGGTGTATAAGGTAGCATAGCTACTGTATAGCCTTCCCTGTGGCTCAGTTGGTAGAGCATGGTGTATAAGGTAGCATAGCTACTGTATAGCCTTCCCTGTGGCTCAGTTGGTAGAGCATGGTGTATAAGGTAGCATAGCTACTGTATAGCCTTCCCTGTGGCTCAGTTGGTAGAGCATGGTGTATAAGGTAGCATAGCTACTGTATAGCCTTCCCTGTGGCTCAGTTGGTAGAGCATGGTGTATAAGGTAGCATAGCTACTGTATAGCCTTCCCTGTGGCTCAGTTGGTAGAGCATGGTGTTTGCAATGCCAGTATGGTGTGTGCAATGCCAGGGTTGTGGGTTCGATTCCCACGGGGGGCCAGTACAAAAAAAAATAAAAAAATTATGCATTCACTACTGTAAGTCGCTCTGGATAAGAGTGTCTGCTAAATGACTAAAATGTAAATGTCAAATGTATAAAGTTAAACTTTGACAGAATTGTGGTTCTCTGGTCACCAACAGTTATACCACTCACACACATAGCCAGTAGTGCATCTCCTACAGGGCCTGGGTGGCAGTCAACACTAATTCAATCCTATTCTACATACCTGCATTAAATACCATGTAATTCAACACGGAACTGTGGCCTGTATAGATACAAAAATGAAGCATGACTATCCTGTTGTTTTTTCTCCATTCACTGTGTCTGTTCGTCTTTAGGCTTATTATGGTCTATTTGTGTCTGTCTGTAGGCTTTTTACCCAGCTAGCACATAACGTTCTCAGAACCATATGTTTCTTAGAGCTTGATGAACACGTGGTTATCCTATGGTTATTTTGCATACAACCTTCCAATCAAATCAAATCAAATTTAATTTGTCACGTGCGCCGAATACAACAGGTGTAGACCTTACCGTGAAATGCTTACTTACAAAGCCCTTAACCAAAAGTGCGTTTTTAAGAAAAATACCAAAAAGCTATACATTTTAATCTATTCAAACAGACCCCATTTCAAAGGAAACAAACACTCATTAAGATCAGGTGTGGCCAATTAGTGGGCGCGGCCAACACACCTGAACACGCTTAACAAAGATGGAGGATAGAGAGAGTTCTGTTGACGCTGAGAACGGAATGTATGTTTTTAAATGACATTCTTAGAACGTTCTTTGAACGTTACTAATGTTCTCTCGTGCTTTTTAATGGAACGTTTTCTTAATGTTCTGAGAACAGGACTTTAAAATAAAACCATGAGGAAACCTGCAGAAAAACGTTATGCTGACGTACTGAAAAATTCCCACAGAAGAACGTTGTTTCCTAACGTTCTCTGAATGTTTAGAGAACATGACATTAAATAGAACTATGAAGAAACCTGTAGAAAAATGTTATGCTGAACTACTGAAATTGCCAACTAAAAAAAATAAATATGGTTTTCAGAACGTTAGGTGCTAGCTGGGTACTGAGATGTACTGAGTGGTGCATTGTGGGTCTGATAATAGAGCCGTACTGACTTTAGTTTCGTTTGTTAAGGGCCGGTTTGGGCATCTCCATGAAAAGTGCTTTTTAGCCAATGACTAGAATGAATCTGTGTCCGGGAAACTGGTCCCATGATATCCATTAGATTAGTCCATCAGGGCCGTCTTCCTGGGTTCATACACTAAGGCACAGTCCTGCTAATACTTTGGTTCATACAATAAGACACAGTACTGCTAATACTCACACTAACCCAAGAGGCCAGGCACATGTCCACTGCGAATTGTTTGTAATTTTCCTGCAACCGATTTGTCTTTCAGGGACATTCTTCTCTAAATCTATTCTCCGAGCGTGTTCAGTATGATGATCCTGATGGGATGTTTTTTTTCTCTGACCCTCAGGATTCACCCCAGCCTCCTCCACCCCGGCAATCTCCCACACGGCAGAGCCAGCCGGGGTCAAGGTCAAGGCCAAGGTCACGGACACGGACACGGACACGGCTTGATCTCTGCATCATCCTCTGTGAGCAGCATACATCAGGCCCAGCCTTCGCTACGCAAGGTCAAAGGACGCATCCACAGGAGCAAAAGCCTGGACAGCGTCGACCTGCTGGACTCCAACGTAAGTGAAGACACTATATGACATAGGGGCTTAAAGGAATAGGGGTTAACTAGTAATATAGTAATTTAGCTGATGCTTTTGTCCAAACAGACAGAACTGGCAACATTTACAGTGACACTATCGAGATTCCTTTTCGTTGACTTGGATACTTTCTAAGTTGGGAAACTCAGAGCTCATCTTTCTACAACGGATTTCCAAGTCGGGAAAATGTCAGTTTCCCCAGTTCCCGAGCATTCAACACGGCACCACCTGTAATGTATTTGTTTACATCAGCTAGCTACATAGCCCTGAGTAATAATGTGTAACTGAGCAGATGCTTCTATGCAAAGTGACTTACAGTACAATGAGTCAGTGCGTATTTTGTTTATACAGTACACGTTTATATGAGCTAAATACATATAACGTAAATAATGTGTTTATTTAACTTTTTATCCAAAGTGATTTACTGAACTGTCAGTATCGGTAGTGACACATTCAGTGCATTTACACCATGCTGGAACAGTCAGATTAGGAACCACAGTCCCATAGAAACACCATCATGGGTAGAATCAATGGCATCGTTCATCAACTATTTAAACAGTCCGCATCCAGTACAGCCACTGGTCCACACACACACACATATACACACATATACACACACACACACACACACACACACACACACACACACACACACACACACACACACACACACACACACACACACACACACACACACACGCAGCTTTGAATTCTAATGTGTTCAGCTAATTCCACTTTAATGTAAGATATTCTATACCACAGTTCCCCAACTGGCGGCCCGCGGGCCAAGTGGTTATGTGTGTGTGTGTGTGTGTGTGTGTGTGTCAGTGGAGGTTGGTGGCGTTTATGATGAGGAAGGACAATATTGTTTTTCATGAGAATGGCCTTATTTCTATTACAGCATATTGGACGTCTGTCCTTCATATTCACCCAGTTCAATGTAACAGTGATGGTTTAGGATACTGTCATTCATATTCACCCAGTTCAATGTAACAGTGATGGGTTTAGGATACTTATCACGTCCTGGCCAGTATATAAGGTTAATTGTTTTGTAGTTTGGTCAGGGCGTGGCAGAGGGTATTTGTTTTATGTGGTTCAGGGTGGTGTGTTTGGTTAAGGGGTGTTTGATTTAGTATTTCCGGGGTTTTGGTTTATAGTCTGTTTATGTATTTCTATGTCTAGTCTGGTGAGTGTGTTTCTATGTTGGTTAATTGGGGTTGGGACTCTCAGTTGAAGGCAGGTGTTGTCTATCTGCCTTTGATTGAGAGTCCCATATATAAGGGTGTGTTTGTGTTTGTGATGAGGTGGGTGATTGTTCTGTGTTCAGCCCTAGGCTTTGCCAGACTGTTTGTTGTTCGTTCGTTTTCGTGTTTTGTTGTTTTGGAGTGTTCTTTTGATAGTTAAATAAAAGTCAAAATGAGCATACACGTACCTGCTGCATTTTGGTCCTATTTCACCGACCACAACCGTGACAGAATCACCCACCACTCAAGGACCAAGCAGCAGAGGAAGGAGCAGACGGCGTTCGAGTTGGACTGGCGGGAGAAGTGGACTTGGGAAGAAATTCTGGACGGGGCCGGACCTTGGCATCAGGCTGGGGATTATCAGCGCCCGCAGTGGGAAATTGAGGCAGCCAAGGCGGAGAGGCGATGGTACGAGGCCAGAGACACGCTGAGGGAGAAGCACGAGAGGCACCCCCAAGAATTTTTTTTGGGGGGGCACACGGGTAGTTTGGCTAGGCAAAGGAAGAGCCGGAAGCCAGCTACCCGTGGTTATATGGAGGAGCGTATGAGGTGGGGAGCGCCATGTTTTGCTGAGAAGCGCACTATCTCACCCATACGCACGCACAGTCCGGTGCGAGTTATTCCAGCCCCTCGCAGGTGCCGTGCTAGAGCGGGCATCCAGCCTGGTAGGAGGATGCCTGCACAGCGCATCTGGTCGCCGGTACGCCTCCGAGGACCAGGCTACCCAACTCCCGCTCTACGCACGGCTACCATCAGGCCCCTACACAGCCCAGTCTGCCCTGTACGAGCACTCCGCTCGTACAGGGATACTAGTTCCATCGAGCCAAGGCGGGTTGTGCAGGAGGTAAGATCTAGACCGGCTGTGCGCCTCCATAGCCCTGGGTTTCCAGCTCCTGTCTCTCGTGCGGACCCGGAAGTGCGTCCACCCAGTCCGACTCGTCCTGTTCCCGCTCCCCGCACTAAACGGCAAGTGCGTAAACCCAGCCTCGCCAGTCAACAGTCGTCGGAGCTGCCCGCCAGTCAACAGTCGTCGGAGCTGCCCGCCAGTCAACAGTCGTCGGAGCTGCCCGCCAGTCAACAGTCGTCGGAGCTGCCCGACAGTCAACAGTCGTCGGAGCTGCCCGCCAGTCAACAGTCGTCGGAGCTGCCCGCCAGTCAACAGTCGTCGGAGCTGCCCGCCAGTCAACAGTCGTCGGAGCTGCCCGTCAGTCAACAGTCGCCGGAGTGGTCAGACTGCGCTGAACTGCCGGAGTGGCCAGACTGCGCTGAACTGCCGGAGTGGCCAGACTGCGCTGAACTGCCGGAGTGGCCAGACTGCCCTGAACTGCCGGAGTGGCCAGACTGCCCTGAACTGCCGGAGTGGCCAGACTGCCCTGAACTGCCGGAGTGGCCAGACTGCCCTGAACTGCCGGAGTGGCCAGACTGCCCTGAACTGCCGGAGTGGCCAGACTGCCCTGAACTGCCGGAGTGGCCAGACTGCCCTGAACTGCCGGAGTGGCCAGACTGCCCTGAACTGCCGGAGTGGCCAGACTGCCCTGAGTGGCCAGACTGCCCAGACTGTCCCGAGTGGCCAGACTGCCCAGACTGTCCCGAGTTGCCAGACTGCCCAGACTGTCCCGAGTTGCCAGACTGCCCAGACATGGCCCGAGTTGCCAGACTGCCCAGACATGGCCCGAGTTGCCAGACTGCCCAGACATGGCCCGAGTTGCCAGACTGCCCAGACATGGCCCGAGTTGCCAGACTGCCCAGACTGTCCTGAGTTGCCAGACTGTCCCGAGTTGCCAGACTGCCCAGACTGTCCGAGTTGCCAGACTGCCCAGACTGTCCCGAGTTGCCAGACTGCCCAGACTGTCCCGAGTTGCCAGACTGCCCAGACTGTCCCGAGTTGCCAGACTGCCCAGACTGTCCCGAGTTGCCAGACTGCCCAGACTGTCCCGAGCTGCCAGACTGCCCAGACTGCCCAGACTGTCCCGAGCTGCCAGACTGCCCAGACTGCCCAGACTGTCCCGAGCTGCCAGACTGCCCAGACAGCCTGGAACGGCCTGAGCCGGAGCCACCTCCAAAAATAGGTGGGTTGGGGAGGGGGGGTGTAGCACAGTGCCGTCGTTGACGGTAGCCACCCTCCCTTCCCTCCCTTTAGTAAGGGGGAATTTTCTTTTGGGTATTGTTTAGGGGTATTTTTTTTTGTTAAGGTGCTTCCGGGGTAGCACCTTTAAGGGGGGGGGTACTGTCACGTCCTGGCCAGTATATAAGGTTAATTGTTTTGTAGTTTGGTCAGGGCGTGACAGAGGGTATTTGTTTTATGTGGTTCAGGGTGGTGTGTTTGGTTAAGGGGTGTTTGATTTAGTATTTCCGGGGTTTTGGTTTATAGTCTGTTTATGTATTTCTATGTCTAGTCTGGTGAGTGTGTTTCTATGTTGGTTAATTGGGGTTGGGACTCTCAGTTGAAGGCAGGTGTTGTCTATCTGCCTTTGATTGAGAGTCCCATATATAAGGGTGTGTTTGTGTTTGTGATGAGGTGGGTGATTGTTCTGTGTTCAGCCCTAGGCTTTGCCAGACTGTTTGTTGTTCGTTCGTTTTCGTGTTTTGTTGTTTTGGAGTGTTCTTTTGATAGTTAAATAAAAGTCAAAATGAGCATACACGTACCTGCTGCATTTTGGTCCTCTTTCACCGACGACAACCGTGACAATACTGTCCTTCATATTCACCCAGTTCAATGTAACAGTGATGGGTTTAGGTTACTGTCCTTCACCCAGTTCAATGTAACAGTGATGGGTTTAGGATACTGTCCTTCACCCAGTTCAATGTAACAGTGATGGGTTTAGGATACTGTCATTCATATTCACCCAGTTCAATGTAACAGTGATGGGTTTAGGATACTGTCCTTCATATTCACTCAGTTCAATGTAACAGTGATGGGTTTAGGATACTACATGATACTCTAAATGTTCCCCTGTACCCATCATGAGGTTCCCTCAACCTAGCCTATGAATGAAAGTTTACAACGTAGGTGCACACAGGTCGAGAGACACATTTGAGGTGACAGACAGTGACACATTCAATACCACCTCGCCTGCATCTAGCTGATCTAGGGTGTCATCGTTAGTCCAACAGTTGCAAACAAGAGTTTCTATTGGACAAATTCAGGTATGTTTATCCCCGTTTCGTTCCGTTTAATTCTGTTTTTAAGAAATGTTTTTCAACAGAATCGGCAGAATGAATACACCCCTGATCACACGTAAACACAGTTCACTTTCATAGCAGCAACGTTGTATTCCTTCTACCATCGATGCCTCCTCCTCTCACCTTTTCCCTTTGCTTGTGGACTTCAATGCACAACACATCAGCTGTATGTGACCAGGTGATAAAAAACCTTTCCAAGCTAAACCATATCATAACCGCTACACACAGCCTACATCGTTGTCCCCATATTAGCTAAAGTAACGTCCTAGTCAACATAGCTAATAGAACTAAGCGCTAGTAAACCCTGCAGTAACGTTATGCAGCTAACTAACATAGCATCCCTCTGTTTGAGCCGGGTGTTTGAGTAAGCTAAACTAGCTAGCTGCATTTGCTAGCTAAGTAAGTGAAACTGCTTTTCCTTCATTTGAGAAAGACATTTATTTGTTCATAACGGTTCAACTATTGTCTTTTTCTCTCTTTGAGTCAACTACTCACAACATCTGATGCACTGCAGTGCTAGCTAGCTGTAGCTAGCTGTAGCTTATGCTTTCAGTACTAGATTCATTCTCTGATCCTTTTGATTGGGTGGACAACATGTCAGTTCATGCTGCAAGAGCTCTGATAGGTTAGAGGATGTCCCCCGGAAGTTGTCATAATTACTGTGTAAGTCTATGGAAGGGGGTGAAAACCATGAGCCTCCAGGTTTTGTATTGAAGTCAATGTACCCAGAGGAGGACAGAAGCTAGCTGTCCTCCAGCTACACCATGGTGCTACACTACAGAGTGCTGTTGAGGCTACTGTAGACATTCATTGAAAAATAGTGTTTTAATCAATTATTTGGTGACGTGAATGTATTTAGTATAGTTTCATCTAAAAAGGCTAATTTTTTTAAATGTTTAAAATTATTCACTGACGAGGATGGTCCTCCCCTTCCTCTGAGGAGGAGCCTCCACTGGTGTGCATGTGTGTGTGTACATTTCACAAGACGGAGAAGGAAATGGAAACTTGCTGACCAGCTCAAACCCAAATGCAGCTGATGGAAGTAACGGTCCGCCTTACAGTGATGAAGGGCTGCAGCTGTGGAGAGGAGAGGTCTACTTTACAGTGATGAGGGGCTGCAGCTGTGGAGAGGAGAGGAGAGGTCTACTTTACAGTGATGAAGGGCTGTAGCTATGGAGAGGAGAGGTCTACTTTACAGTGATGAGGGGCTGTAGCTGTGGAGAGGAGAGGTCTACTTTACAGTGATGAGGGGCTGTAGCTGTGGAGAGGAGAGGTCTACTTTACAGTGATGAAGGGCTGTAGCTGTGGAGAGGAGAGGTCTACTTTACAGTGAGTGATGAGGGGCTGCAGCTGTGGAGAGGAGAGGTCTACTTTACAGTGAGGAGGGGCTGTAGCTGTGGAGAGGAGAGGTCTACTTTACAGTGATGAGGGTCTGCAGCTGTGTAGAGGAGAGGAGAGGTCTACTTTACAGTGATGAGGGGCTGCAGCTGTGGAGAGGAGAGGTCTACTTTACAGTGATGAGGGGCTGCAGCTGTGGAGAGGAGAGGTCTACTTTACAGTGAGTGATGAGGGGCTGCAGCTGTGGAGAGGAGAGGTCTACTTTACAGTGAGGAGGGGCTGTAGCTGTGGAGAGGAGAGGTCTACTTTACAGTGAGTGATGAGGGGCTGCAGCTGTGGAGAGGAGAGGTCTACTTTACAGTGAGGAGGGGCTGTGGGGAGCTGAGGAGGGGTTGGTGGAGAGGAGAGGTCTACTTTACAGTGAGGAGGGGCTGTAGCTGGAGAGGAGAGGTCTACTTTACAGTGAGGAGGGGCTGTAGCTGAGGAGAGGAGGTCTACTTTACAGTGAGGAGGGGCTGTAGCTGTGGAGAGGAGAGGTCTACTTTACAGTGAGTGATGAGGATCTGCAGCTGTGGAGAGGAGAGGTCTACTTTACAGTGATGAGGGTCTGCAGCTGAGGGAGATGGAGGTCTACTTACAGTGATGGGTCTGCAGCTGGAGGAGCAGAGGTCTACTTTCAGTGATGAGGGGCTGCAGCTGTGGAGAGAGAGGTCTACT
>NC_042963.1:55334108-55336608 GCF_901001165.1 Salmo trutta
AGAGAGAGAAAGAGACACAGAGAGAGAGACAGTGAGAGAGAGAGAGAGAGAGAGAGAGAGAGAAACTCAGAGAGAAACAGAGAGAGAAAGAGACAGAGAGAGAGACAGTGATAGAGAGACAGACAGAGACAGAGACACACACAGAGAGAGAGAGAGAGAGAGAGAGACACAGAGGGAGACAGACAGACAGAGACAGAGACAGAGGGAGAGAGAGATAAAGGGAGAAAGACAGAGAGCGAGAGAGGACTCTACTCCACCATAAATCCTAAGGACTATTGACTTTTCCTTCATGATTATGGTGGAGGGAGATATCGTGGACACTAAGCACAGTCAGTAGCCCTAGGATTCATTCCAATAACAAACCACTAAACCAATAAAGGAAGGATTGTTTATTCTCTACCATCTAACAGTATGGTTTGTTTTTACAACTAAAGTACATTTCACTTAGAGATTGAATGACGTTGCATTGTTTACTGGTTGATAATGATATTCATTTGATTCTGTTGTTGTTTGTGAAGGATGATTGTAGAAAAGGATTGTTGACATATCGGCGCCAATCTCATAGTATTATGTTTTTTACAATAAGAGTTTGAATTTGAACAATGCTGGTGTTTAATAAGAGAGGTTGATATTTTCATTGTACCTTGGTGGTGATTCATGCCCAGGGTCCTGAGAGTGGTAACAAAGGTGGTGGCTTTATGAGACGTGATGAAGGCCAAGCCTGCACCCCAAATGGAACCCTATTCCCTATATAGTGCACTACTTTAGACCAGGGCCCTATAGAACCCTATTCCCTATATATAGTGTACTACTTTAGACCAGAGCCCTATAGAACCCTATTCCCTATATAGTGCACTACTTTAGACCAGAGCCCTATAGAACCCTATTCCCTATATATAGTGTACTACTTTAGACCAGGGCCCTATAGAACCCTATTCCCTATATATAGTGTACTACTTTAGACCAGAGCCCTATAGAACCCTATTCCCTATATAGTGCACTACTTTAGACCAGGGCCCTATAGAACCCTATTCCCTATATATAGTGTACTACTTTAGACCAGAGCCCTATAGAACCCTATTCCCTATATAGTGTACTACTTTAGACCAGAGCCCTATAGAACCCTATTCCCTATATAGTGCACTACTTTAGACCAGAGCCCTATTCCCTATATAGTGCACTACTTTAGACCAGGGCCCTATAGAACCCTATTCCCTATATAGTGCACTACTTTAGACCAGGGCCCTATAGAACCCTATTCCCTATATAGTGCACTACTTTAGACCAGGGCCCTATAGAACCCTATTCCCTATATAGTGCACTACTTTAGACCAGGGCCCTATAGAACCCTATTCCCTATATAGTGCACTACTTTAGACCAGGGCCCTATAGAACCCTATTCCCTATATAGTGCACTACTTTAGACCAGGGCCCTATAGAACCCTATTCCCTATATAGTGCACTACTTTAGACCAGGGCCCTATAGAACCCTATTCCCTATATAGTGCACTACTTTAGACCAGAGCCCTATGGAACCCTATTCACTATATATAGTGCACTACTTTAGACCAGAGCCCTATGGAACCCTATTCCCTATATAGTGCACTACTTTAGACCAGAGCCTATGGAACCCTATTCCCTATATAGTGCACTACTTTAGACCAGAGCCCTATAGAACCCTATTCACTATATATAGTGCACTACATACTGTGGCATAGCCCACATCAGGCCCCATTTGTTTTATCCTTTATTTAACTAGGCAAATCAGTTAAGAACAAATTCTTATTTACAATGACGACCTACCGGGGAACAGTGGGGTTAAACTGCCTTGTTCAAGGGGGCAGAACGACAGATTTTTACATCTGGGATTCTTTCAGTTACTGGCCCAATGCTCTAACCACTAGGCTACCTGCTGCCCATACAGTGGTGTGGCCCGGTGTAACCCACCCTCGTGGCACTGCATCTCAGTGGAAGAGGCATCACTACAGCACATGGTTCGAATCCAGGCTGTGATTAGGGAGTCCCATAGGGCGGTGTACAATTGGCCCAGCATCGTTAGAGTTTGGCCGGGGTAGGCTGTCATTGTAAATACGAATTTGTTCTTAACTGACTTGCCTCGTTAAATTAAACAAGGCCCCATACTATCTCCATGGAGACAGGGTAAGCTCCAGTATTACCCTTATTTTACCAGGTAAGTTGACTGAAAACTCATTTACATCAACGCCATGGGGAATAGTTACAGTGGGAGGAGAGGGAATGAATGAGCCAATTGGAAGCTGGGGATGATTAGGAGGCCGTGATGGTATGAGGACCAGATTGGGAATTTAGCCAGGACACCGGGGTTAACACCCCTACTCTTATGATAAGAACCATGGGATCTTTAATGATCACAGAGAGTCAGGACACCCGTTTAACATCCCATCCGAAAGACGGCACCCTACACAGGGCAGTGTCCCCGATATTCTTTTCAACCAGAGGAAAGAGTGCCTCCTACTGGCCC
>NC_042963.1:55341608-55376608 GCF_901001165.1 Salmo trutta
TGGACTATAAGGAGAGAGGGAAGTGGAGATAATGGACTATAAGGAGAGAGGGGAGTGGAGATAATGGACTATAAGGAGAGAGGGGAGTGGAGATAATGGACTATAAGGAGAGAGGGGAGTGGAGATAATGGACTATAAGGAGAGAGGGGAGTGGAGATAATGGACTATAAGGAGAGAGGGGAGTGTGAGATAATGGACTATAAGGAGAGAGGGGAGTGTGAGATAATGGACTATAAGGAGAAAGTGGTTAAAAGGATAAGTGTTAAAGACTTTGAATAATGAAGTGCCTACTGTGAGAGGACTACTGTACTGTGGAGACTACTGTACCAGTGACACGAGCCTACCAGACGAGCTAAACTACGTCTATTCTCGCTTCAAGGCAAATAACACTGAAACATGCATGAGAGCACCAGCTGTACCGGAAGACTGTGTGATCACGCTCTCCACAGCCGATGTGAGTAAGACCTTTAAACAGGTCAACATTCACAAGGCCGCAGGGCCAGATGGATTACCAGGACGTGTACTGCGAGCATGCGGTGACCAACTGGCAAGTGGTCAACCTCTCCCTGTCCGAGTCTGTAATACCAACATGTTTCAAGCAGACCATCTTAGTCCCTGTGCCCAAGAACACTAAGGTAACCTGCCTAAATTATTACCGACCCGTAGCACTCACGTCTGTAGCCATGTAGTGCTTAGAAAGGCTGGTAGGGGCTAGTAAGTAAGCATTTCAATGTAAGGTTGTATTCGGCGCATGTGACTAATAAAATTTGATTTGATTTCACTTGCTCTCACTCCCACACACACACACACACACACCAAGGATCTACTGTGGGATGTGGAACACAACTCCCAGGTCACATGATAAAGGTTGTTTAACACGAATCCTAACCTTAACCCTCAACCCCCTAGAAATAGCAATTGACCTCGTGGGGACTAATAAAATGTCCCCAGTTGGTCAAATGTTTGTTTGTTTACTACTAAAAGTTAAAGACATCCACACACACACACACACACACAGACACACACCTCAGAGCCTGTAGAGCTAATTAATATGGTTAATTAACCCTCAGTCAAGCTACATCTCTGTCTGCATTAACTGATTAGGATAGTTCATCATTATTAACATTTGTGTCAATACTCCCCTGAGGGTAAACATACTTAAGTGATTGTTTCTTAGACAAATACACTTACTGTGCTGTGGAACAAGTCACTCTAGGCAAGAGTTCCCCAACTGGTGGACGGTGGGACGAATTTGTCCCCCCAAGTTTTCTGAGCAAAAAAAAACTAAAAAATGATACTTATATATATATATATATGTCCTTGTTTTTGAAAGAAAAGCTAATTTTTGTCCATTAAAATGACATCAAATTGATCAGAAATACAGTGTAGAGATTGTTAATGTCGTAAATGACTATTGCAGCTGGAAACGGCTGATTTTTAATGGAATATCTACATAGGCGTACAGAGGCCCATTATCAGCAACCATCACTCCTGTGTTCCAATGGCACGTTGTGTTAGCTAATCCAAGTTTATAATTTAAAGGCTAATTGATCATTAGATAACCCTTTTGCAATTATGTTAGCACAGCTGAAAACTGTTGTTCTGATTAAAGAAGCAATAAAACTGGCCTTCTTATGACTAGTTGAGTATCTGGAGCATCAGCATTTGTGGGTTAGATTACAGGCTCAAAATGGCCAGAAACAAAGAACTTTCTTCTGAAATTCATCCGTCTATTCTTGTTCTGAGAAATTAAGGCTATTCTATGCGAGAAATTGCCAAGAAACTGAAGATCTCGTACAACGCTGTGTACTACTCCCTTCACAGAACAGCGCAAACTGGCCCTAACCAGAATAGAAAGATGAGTGGGAGGCCCCGGTGCACAACTGAGCAAGAGGACAAGTACATTAGTGTCTAGTTTGAGAAACAGACGCCTCACAAGTCCTCAACTGGCAGCTTCATTAAATAGTACCCGCAAAACACCAGTCTCAACGTCAACAGTGAAGTGGCGACTCCGGCATGCTGGCCTTCTACACACAGAAGAAAAATATAAAACGCAACATGTCCTTTGCTTATGCCCGCCCATGCCATAACCCCACCACCACGGGGCACTGTGTTCACAACGTTGACATCAGCAAAGCACTTGCCCACACAACGCCAAACATGTGGTCTGCGGTTGTGAGGCCGGTTGGACGTACTGCCAAATTCTCTAAAATGACATTGGAGGCGACTTATGGTAGAAAAATTAACATTAAATTCTCCGGCAACAGCTCTGGGGGACATTCCTTCAGTCAGCATGCCAATTGCACACTCCCTCAAAACTTGAGACATCTATGGCATTGTGTTTTGTGACAAAACTGTACATTTTAGAGTGGCCTTTTATTGTACCCAGCACAAGGTGCACCTGTGTAATGATCATGCTGTTTAATCAGCTTCTAGATATGCCACACCTGTCAGGTGAATGGATTATCTTCGCAAAGAAGAAATGCTCACTAACAGGGATGTAAACAAATTTGTGCAGAAAATTTGAGAAAAATAAGCTTTTTGTGCATATGTTACATTTCTGGGATATTTTATTTAAGCTCATGAAACATGGGACCAACACTTTACATGTTGCGTTTATATTTTAGTTCAGTCTGTGTGTGTATATATATATATATATATATGTGAATTGGGTGAATTGAGCCCTGAATGCTGATTGGTTAACAGCCATGGTATATCAGACCATATACCATGCGTATGACAAAACATTTAGTTTTACTACTCTAATTACTTTGGTAACCAGTTTATAATAGCAATAAGGCACCTCGAGGGTACCTTATTTCGTTGCTGTCTCGTTGCATCCTCCATAAGAGCAGCCCTTAGCCGTGGTATATTGGCTATGTACACACACACACACACACACACATTATATTGCATTATTGCATAAATATAATCACACACACATTATATTAGTGCATTTTTTAAAAAATTGTTGGACATAAAAGGCTGTAAAAACACCAGGAAATCAGCTCCAAGTCATTTAAATTTTTGAAATTTTAGTATAATAGAGAGATGTGATCATTTACACATGTAAACAAGGTTTGAAAATATTATATCTGTTTGGGCTTCTTGCGGTCTATTTGCAGTCTACAAATGATTAGTAATTATGTTCCAGTCCCCCCGATCTTCCTCTCAAGAAAAGAAAATAAAAAAGGTCCGTGATTGGGCATTAAGCTGTGAGGGGGAGTGGCCTGCAATGCTGTGTCGGCAGTCTCGGTTGTCTCAAGCATGTCTTTAGGCTGGTGACGTCATTTCATGTCTTCACCTGATGTGTCCAGTGTGCTGCCCGTCAGGACAGACCTCATCAGCAGGAGTATGGATTGTTCTGCAATGTCCTTAAAGGAGAGAGGTCTGATCCTGTCTCTATACAGGAGCTCCTTAAAGGAGAGGTGTCCAATCCTGTCCCTCTCTATACAGGAGCTCCTTAAAGGAGAGGTGTCTGATCCTGTCCCTCTCTATACAAGAGGTCCTTAAAGGAGAGGTGTCTGATCCTGTCTCTATACAGGAGGTCCTTAAAGGAGAGGTGTCTGATCCTGTGTCTATACAGGAGGTCCTTAAAGGAGAGGTGTCTGATCCTGTCTCTATACAGGAGGTCCTTAAAGGAGAGGTGTCTGATCCTGTCCCTCTCTATACAGGAGGTCCTTAAAGGAGAGGTGTCTAATCCTGTCCCTCTCTATACAGGAGGTCCTTAAAGGAGAGGTGTCTGATCCTGTCTCTATACAGGAGCTCCTTAAAGGAGAGGCGTCTGATCCTGTCTCTATACAGGAGGTCCTTAAAGGAGAGGTGTCTGATCCTGTCTCTATACAGGAGGTCAAGAGAGGAGAGATGTCTGATCCTGTCCCTCTCTATACAGGAGCTCCTTAAAGGAGAGGTATCTGATCCTGTCCTTCTCTATACAGGAGCTCCTTAAAGGAGAGGTGTCTGATCCTGTCTCTCTCTATACAGGAGCTCCTTAAAGGAGAGGTGTCTGATCCTGTCTCTATACAGGAGGTCCTTAAAGGAGAGGTGTCTGATCCTGTCCCTCTCTATACAGGAGCTCCTTAAAGGAGAGGTGTCTGATCCTGTCTCTATACAGGAGGTCCTTAAAGGAGAGGTGTCTGATCCTGTCTCTATACAGGAGGTCCTTAAATGAGAGGTGTCTGATCCTGTCTCTATACAGGAGGTCCTTAAAGGAGAGGTGTCTGATCCTGTCTCTATACAGGAGGTCCTTAAAGGAGAGGTGTCTGATCCTGTCCCTCTCTATACAGGAAGTCCTTAAAGGAGAGGTGTCTGATCCTGTCTCTATACAGGAGGTCCTTAAAGGAGAGGTGTCTGATCCTGTCCCTCTCTATACAGGAACTCCTTAAAGGAGAGGTATATGATCCTGTCCCTCTCTATACAGGAGGTCCTTAAAGGAGAGGTGTCTGATCCTGTCCCTCTATATACAGGAGGTCCTTAAAGGAGAGGTATCTGATCCTGTCCCTCTATATACAGGAGGTCCTTAAAGGAGAGGTGTCTGATCCTATCTATACAGGAGGTCCTTAAAGGAGAGGTGTCTGATCCTGTCTCTATACAGGAGGTCCTTAAAGGAGAGGTGTCTGATCCTGTCTCTCTCTATACAGGAGGTCCTTAAAGGAGAGGTGTCTGATCCTGTCCCTCTCTATACAGGAGCTCCTTAAAGGAGAGGTGTCTGATCCTGTCCCTATACAGGAGCTCCTTAAAGGAGAGGTGTCTGATCCTGTCCCTCTCTATACAGGAGGTCCTTAAAGGAGAGGTGTCTGATCCTGTCTCTATACAGGAGGTCCAGAGAGGAGAGGTGTCTGATCCTGTCCCTCTCTATACAGGAGGTCCTTAAAGGAGAGGTGTCTGATCCTGTCTCTATACAGGAGGTCCTTAAAGGAGAGGTGTCTGATCCTGTCCCTCTCTATACAGGAACTCCTTAAAGGAGAGGTATCTGATCCTGTCCCTCTCTATACAGGAGGTCCTTAAAGAAGAGGTGTCTGATCCTGTCCCTCTCTATACAGGAGGTCCTTAAAGGAGAGGTGTCTGATCCTGTCTCTATACAGGAGGTCCTTAAAGGAGAGGTGTCTGATCCTGTCTCTATACAGGAGGTCCTTAAAGGAGAGGTGTCTGATCCTGTCTCTATACAGGAGGTCCTTAAAGGAGAGGTGTCTGATCCTGTCTCTCTCTATACAGGAGGTCCTTAAAGGAGAGGTGTCTGATCCTGTCTCTCTCTATACAGGACTCTAATTTTAGATCTGCATATATTTAAATCAATACCCAGTGATCCGATCAACATCCATGTCATCTACATTACAGCTCTGACCTCCACGTCGTCAGCTGGGGTTTGGTCCCATTCTCAGGACAGCTTGACAGCATCGTTCCCTCCAAATCAAATCTCTGTCGGCTCACATGTCTGAACTAATGCTCGTTGATCTACATCCGGGAAAAAAAATGTCAGTTGCGGGAAAATAGATAAAAAAGGTGTGTTTAAAAGATTCTAAGACAATATAAAAGTGTCACTGTATACTAGTTTGTGGGATCAAATCACTATCAACACTTTGGAATTGGTGTAAATTATACTGGAGATAGAATTAGATTGTATTACAATACAATGGTGAACTGGTCAAACACCAGTTTGCTGGACACACACACACACACACACACACACGGTAATGAGAATGGAATCTTGACTGAATTATTCCCTTCGAGATACTACACTGAACACAAAATATAAAACACAAAATGTGACCATTTCAAAGATTGTACTGAGTTACAGTTTATATAAGGAAATCATTCAATTGAAATAAATTCATAAGGCCCTAATCTATGGATTTCACATGACTGGGAATACAGATAAACATCTGTTGGTCACAGATACCTTTAATAAAAAGTAGGGGTGTGGATCAGAAAACCAGTCAGTATCTGGTGTGACCACCATTTGCCTCATGCAGCGCGACACATCTCCTTCACATAGAGTTGATCAGGCTGTTGATTGTGGCCTGTGGAATGTTGTCCCCACTCCTCTTCAATGGCTGGATATTGGCTGGAACTGGAACACGCTGTCGTACAATTCGATCCAGAGCATCCCAAACATGCTCAATGGATGACATGTCTGGTGAGTATGCAGGCCATGGAAGAACTGGGACATTTTCAGCTTCCAGGAATTGTGTACAGATCCTTGCGACATGGTGCCGTGTATTATCATGCTAAAACATGATGGCGGCTGATGAATGGCACAACAATTGGCCTGAAGGTATCTCTGTGTATTGAAATTGCCATCGATAAAATGCAATGGTGTTCATTGTCTGTAGCTTATGCCTGCCCATACCATAACCCCACCGCCACCATGGGGCCCATACCATAACCCCACCTCCACCATGGGGCACTCTGTTCACAACGTTGACATCAGCAAACCACTCGCCCACACGACGCCATACATGCTGTCTGCAATTTGCCCGGAACAGTTAAAACCGGGATTCATCCATGAAGAGCACACTTCTCCAGCATGCCAGTGGCCATCGAAGTTGAGCATTTGCCCACTGAAGTCGGGCACGATGCCAAACTGCAGTCAAGGTCAAGTGCCTGGTGATGACGATGAGCAAATGAACTTCCCACAGTTTCATCAGCTGTCCAGGTGTCTGGTCTCAGCCGGATGTGGAGGTCCTGGGTTGGCGTGGTTACACATGATCTGCGGTTGTGAGGGCAGTTGCACGTACAGCCAAATTCTCTAAAACAATGTTGGTAGGCAGCTTATGGTAGAAAAAAATAACATTACATTTTCTTGCAACAGCTCTGGTGGACATTCCTGGAGTCAGCCAATTCTTCTTGATATGAATTACCTTGGAGAAGTAGAAATGCTCACTTGACTGTAGACTGTGAAACGCACACACACACACACACACACACACACACACACACACACACACACACACACACACACACACACACAATTTGTAAGCTGTGCACTGTTCTAATTCAGGCCTACAATATTTGCATGACTGTTTTGTTCATTATTCATCTCTGATCAGTATATCTCAATCCACATTTGATACCTAATTTCCTCTAACCGTGTTCTGATCTGATAGCAGCATTCTAAATCAAATCAAATCAAATTTATTTATATAGCCCTTCGTACATCAGCTGATATCTCAAAGTGCTGTACAGAAACCCAGCCTAAAACCCCAAACAGCAAGCAATGCATGTGAAAGAAGCACGGTGGCTAGGAAAAACTCCCTAGAAAGGCCAAAAACCTAGGAAGAAACCTAGAGAGGAACCAGGCTATGAGGGGTGGCCAGTCCTCTTCTGGCTGTGCCGGGTGGATATTATAACAGAACATGGTCAAGATGTTAAAATGTTCATAAATGACCAACATGGTCAAATAATAATAATCATAGTAGTTGTCGAGGGTGCAACAAGCACGTCCGGTGAACAGGTCAGGGTTCCATAGCTGCAGGCAGAACAGTTGAAACTGGAGCAGCAGCATGGCCAGGTGGACTGGGGACAGCAAGGAGTCATCATGCCAGGTAGTCCTGAGGCATGGTCCTAGGGCTCAGGTCCTCCGAGAGAAAGAAAGAAAGAGAGAAAGAGAGAATTAGAGAGAGCATATTTAAATTCACACAGGACACCGGATAAGACAAGAGAAATACTCCAGATGTAACAGACTGACCCTAGCCCCCCGACACATAAACTACTGCAGCATAAATACTGGAGGCTGAGACAGGAGGGTTCAGAAGACACTACAGCATCACTTCCTCTAACCATGTTCTGATGGCAGTATTCGACAGCATCACTTCCTCTAACCATGTTCTGATCTGATAGCAGCATTCTACAGCATCACTTCCTCTAACCACGTTCTGATCTGATAGCAGCATTCTACAGCATCACTTCCTCTAACCATGTTCTGATCTGATAGCAGCATTCTACAGCATCACTTCCTCTAACCACATTCTGATCTGATAGAAGAAGTGATGCTGTAGAATGCTGCTAACCATGTTCTGATCTGATAGCAGCATTCTACAGCATCACTTCTTCTAACCATGTTCTGATCTGATAGCAGCATTCTACAGCATCATGTCTACTCTGCTCATATCACCTCTGTGTGCTGCATATTTCCACTGCATCTTCCTCTTCCCATGACAGATTCACTGAAGTCAGATAGGGGTTTGTTTTCTTAGTACCTTTTTCACTACATCATGTAGAAAATCGCTGTTTTCAAATATTATGTAGTTCCGGTATGGCACAGGAGGTGATGAAATCGATGTTGAATGTCCTCTTTAACTTGGTTGCAGAAAACAATTCTCGACGGTGTGGTATTTTATACCACACAGGCATCCAGTTCATTGCCAACTCATGCAGCCCTTGCTCTCTATTCAGCCTAGGGAACGTGCTACTACATTAGCAGGCCTTGTGTAATGGGTTAGGGGTATTGGTAGAGGTAGAGGTATTAGTAGAGGTATTAGTAGAGGTATTAGTAGAGGTATTAGTAGAGGTATTAGTAGAGGTAGAGGTATTAGTAGAGGTATTGGTAGAGGTATTGGTAGAGGAATTGGTAGAGGTATTAGTAGAGGTATTAGTAGAGGTATTAGTAGAGGTATTGGTAGAGGTATTGGTAGAGGTATTGGTAGAGGTATTAGTAGAGGTATTGGTAGAGGTATTAGTAGAGGTATTGGTAGAGGTATTAGTAGAGGTATTAGTAGAGGTATTAGTAGAGGTATTAGTAGAGGTATTGGTAGAGGTATTTGTAGAGTTATTAGTAGAGGTATTGGTATTAGTAGAGGTATTGGTAGAGGTATTAGTAGAGGTAGAGGTATTAGTAGAGGTATTGGTAGAGGTAGAGGTATTAGTAGACGTATTGGTAGAGGTATTAGTAGAGGTATTAGTAGAGGTATTAGTAGAGGTATTAGTAGAGGTATTAGTAGAGGTAGAGGTATTAGTAGAGGTATTAGTAGAGGTATTAGTAGAGGTATTGATAGAGGTATTAGTAGAGGTAGAGGTATTAGTAGAGGTAGAGGTATTAGTAGAGGTAGAGGTATTAGTAGAGGTATTAGCAGAGGTAGTGGTAGAGGTAGTGGTAGAGGTATTGGTAGAGGTATTGGTAGAGGTATTAGTAGAGGTAGTAGTAGAGGTAGAGGTATTAGTAGAGGTATTAGTAGAGGTATTAGTAGAGGTAGAGGTATTAGTAGAGGTATTAGTAGAGGTAGAGGTATTGGTAGAGGTATTGGTAGAGGTATTAGTAGAGGTAGAGGTATTAGTAGAGGTATTAGTAGAGGTAGAGGTATTAGTAGAGGTATTAGTAGAGGTAGAAGTATTAGTAGAGGTATTAGTAGAGGTATTAGTAGAGGTAGAGGTATTAGTAGAGGTATTAGTAGAGGTAGAGGTATTGGTAGAGGTATTGGTAGAGGTATTAGTAGAGGTAGAGGTATTAGTAGAGGTATTAGTAGAGGTATTGGTAGAGGTAGAGGTATTAGTAGAGGTATTAGTAGAGGTAGAGGTGTTAGTAGAGGTATTGGTAGAGGTAGAGGTGTTAGTAGAGGTATAGGTAGAGGTAGAGGTATTAGTAGACGTATTGGTAGAGGTAGAGGTGTTAGTAGAGGTATTGGTAGAGGTAGAGGTAGAGGTATTAGTAGAGGTATAGGTAGAGGTAGAGGTATTAGTAGACGTATTGGTAGAGGTAGAGGTGTTAGTAGAGGTATTAGTAGAGGTATTAGTAGAGGTAGCGGTATTAGTAGAGGTATTGATAGAGGTAGAGGTATTAGTAGAGGTAGAGGTATTAGTAGAGGTATTAGTAGAGGTAGAGGTATTAGTAGAGGTATTAGTAGAGGTATTAGTAGAGGTATTAGTAGAGGTATTGGTAGAGGTATTGGTAGAGGTATTAGTAGAGGTAGAGGTATTAGTAGAGGTAGAGGTATTAGTAGAGGTATTAGTAGAGGTAGAAGTATTAGTAGAGGTATTAGTAGAGGTATTAGTAGAGGTAGAGGTATTAGTAGAGGTATTAGTAGAGGTAGAGGTATTGGTAGAGGTATTGGTAGAGGTATTAGTAGAGGTAGAGGTATTAGTAGAGGTATTAGTAGAGGTATTGGTAGAGGTAGAGGTATTAGTAGAGGTATTAGTAGAGGTAGAGGTGTTAGTAGAGGTATTAGTAGAGGTATAGTAGAGGTAGAGGTATTAATAGACGTATTGGTAGAGGTAGAGGTGTTAGTAGAGGTTTGGTAGAGGTAGAGGTAGATGGTATTAGTAGCGGTAGAGGTAGAGGTGGGTAGAGGTATAGTGACGTTTGGTAGAGTAGAGGTGTCAGTAGAGGTATTAGTAGAGGTATATAGTAGAGGTAGCGGTATTAGTAGGAGTATTGATAGAGGTTAGTAGAGTATGAGGTATTAGTAGAGGTATTAGAGAGGTAGAGGTATTAGTAGAGGTATTAGTAGAGGTATTAGTAGATGGTAGTTAGTAGAGGTATTTGGTAGAGGTATTGGTAAGGTATTAGTAGTGTAGAGGTATTAGTAAGGTATTAGTAGAGGTAGAGGTATTAGTAGAGGTATTGGTAGAGGTATTAGTAGAGGTATTAGTAGAGGTATTAGTAGAGGTAGAGGTATTAGTAGAGGTATTAGTAGAGGTAGAGGTATTGGTAGAGGTATTGGTAGAGGTATTAGTAGAGGTAGAGGTATTAGTAGAGGTATTAGTAGAGGTAGAGGTATTAGTAGAGGTATTAGTAGAGGTAGAAGTATTAGTAGAGGTATTAGTAGAGGTATTAGTAGAGGTAGAGGTATTAGTAGAGGTATTAGTAGAGGTAGAGGTATTGGTAGAGGTATTGGTAGAGGTATTAGTAGAGGTAGAGGTATTAGTAGAGGTATTAGTAGAGGTATTGGTAGAGGTAGAGGTATTAGTAGAGGTATTAGTAGAGGTAGAGGTGTTAGTAGAGGTATTGGTAGAGGTAGAGGTGTTAGTAGAGGTATAGGTAGAGGTAGAGGTATTAGTAGACGTATTGGTAGAGGTAGAGGTGTTAGTAGAGGTATTGGTAGAGGTAGAGGTATTAGTAGAGGTATAGGTAGAGGTAGAGGTGTTAGTAGAGGTATTGGTAGAGGTAGAGGTATTAGTAGAGGTATAGGTAGAGGTACTGGTAGAGGTATTAGTAGAGGTATTAGTAGAGGTATTGGTATTAGTAGAGGTATTGGTAGAGGTAGAGGTATTAGTAGAGGTATTGGTAGAGGTATTAGTAGAGGTATTAGTAGAGGTAGAGGTATTAGTAGAGGTATTAGTAGAGGTATTAGTAGAGGTATTGGTAGAGGTATTAGTAGAGGTATTAGTAGAGGTATTAGTAGAGGTATTAGTAGAGGTACTAGTAGAGGTATTGGTAGAGGTATTAGTAGAGGTATTAGTAGAGGTAGAGGTATTAGTAGAGGTATTAGTAGAGGTATTAGTAGAGGTATTGGTAGAGGTATTGGTATTAGTAGAGGTATTGGTAGAGGTAGAGGTGTTAGTAGAGGTATTGGTAGAGGTAGAGGTATTAGTAGAGGTATAGGTAGAGGTATTGGTAGAGGTATTGGTAGAGGTATTGGTAGAGGTAGAGGTATTGGTAGAGGTAGAGGTATTAGTAGAGGTAGAGGTATTAGTAGAGGTAGAGGTATTAGTAGAGGTATTAGTAGAGGTAGAGGTATTAGTAGAGGTATTAGTAGAGGTATTAGTAGAGGTATTATTAGAGGTAGAGGTAGTAGTAGAGGTATTAGTAGAGGTATTAGTAGAGGTATTAGTAGAGGTATTAGTAGAGGTAGAGGTATTAGTAGAGGTATTAGTAGAGGTATTAGTAGAGGTATTAGTAGAGGTATTAGTAGAGGTAGAGGTATTAGTAGAGGTAGAGGTATTAGTAGTGGTATTAGTTGAGGTAGAGGTATTAGTAGAGGTATTAGTAGAGGTATTAGTAGAGGTATTATTAGAGGTAGAGCTATTAGTAGAGGTATTAGTAGAGGTATTAGTAGAGGTATTAGTAGAGGTAGAGGTATTAGTAGAGGTATTGGTAGAGGTATTAGTAGAGGTATTGTAGAGGTATTAGTAGAGGTAGAGGTATTAGTAGAGGTATTGGTAGAGGTATTAGTAGAGGTATTAGTAGAGGTAGAGGTATTAGTAGAGGTATTAGTAGAGGTATTGGTATTAGTAGAGGTATTGGTAGAGGTATTAGTAGAGGTATTAGTAGAGGTATTGGTAGAGGTATTGGTAGAGGTATTGGTATTAGTAGAGGTATTGGTAGAGGTATTGGTAGAGGTATTAGTAGAGGTATTAGTAGAGGTATTAGTAGAGGTATTGGTGGAGGTATTGGTAGAGGTATTAGTAGAGGTATTAGTAGAAGTATTAGTAGATGTAGAGGTATTAGTAGACGTATTGGTAGAGGTAGAGTTATTAGTAGAGGTATAGGTAGAGGTATTGGTAGAGGTAGAGGTATTAGTAGAGGTATTGGTAGAGGTATTGGTAGAGGTAATGGTAGAGGTATTAGTAGAGGTATTAGTAGAGGTATTAGTAGAGGTATTGGTAGAGGTAGAGGTATTAGTAGAGATATTGGTAGAGGTATTAGTAGAGGTAGAGGTATTAGTAGAGGTATTGGTAGAGGTAGAGGTATTAGTAGAGATATTGGTAGAGGTATTAGTAGAGGTAGAGGTATTAGTAGAGGTATTAGTAGAGGTATTAGTAGAGGTATTGGTGGAGGTATTGGTAGAGGTATAGGTATTAGTAGAGGTATTGGTATTGGTATTAGTAGAGGTAGAGGTATTAGTAGAGGTATTAGTAGAGGTATTGGTATTGGTAGAGGTATTAATAGAGGTAGAGGTATTAGTAGAGGTATTAGTAGAGGTATTGGTAGAGGTATTAGTAGAGGTATTAGTAGAGGTAGAGGTATGGTAGAGGTATTAGTAGAGTAGAGGTATTAGTAGAGATATTAGTAGAGGTATTGGTAGAGGTATTGGTAGAGGTATTAGTACAGGTATTAGTACAGGTATTGGTAGAGGTATTAGTAGAGGTATTAGTAGAGGTATTGGTAGAGGTATTGGTAGAGGTATTAGTAGAGGTATTAGTAGAGGTATTGGTGGAGGTATTGGTAGAGGTAGAGGTATTAGTAGAGGTATTGGTATTGGTAGAGGTATTAGTAGAGGTATTGGTGGAGGTATTGGTAGAGGTATTGGTAGAGGTAGAGGTATTAGTAGAGGTATTGGTAGAGGTATTAGTAGAGGTAGAGGTATTAGTAGAGGTATTAGTAGAGGTATTAGTAGAGGTATTGGTAGAGGTATTAGTAGAGGTAGAGGTATTAGTAGAGGTATTAGTAGAGGTATTAGTAGAGGTAGAGGTATTAGTAGAGGTATTAGTAGAGGTATTAGTAGAGGTATTGGTAGAGGTATTAGTAGAGGTAGAGGTATTAGTAGAGGTAGAGGTATTAGTAGAGGTATTGGTAGAGGTAGAGGTATTAGTAGAGATATTGGTAGAGGTATTAGTAGAGGTAGAGGTATTAGTAGAGGTATTAGTAGAGGTATTAGTAGAGGTATTGGTGGAGGTATTGGTAGAGGTATAGGTATTAGTAGAGGTATTGGTATTGGTATTAGTAGAGGTAGAGGTATTAGTAGAGGTATTAGTAGAGGTATTGGTATTGGTAGAGGTATTAATAGAGGTAGAGGTATTAGTAGAGGTATTAGTAGAGGTAGAGGTATTGGTAGAGGTATTAGTAGAGGTATTAGTAGAGGTAGAGGTATTGGTAGAGGTATTAGTAGAGGTAGAGGTATTAGTAGAGGTAGAGATATTAGTAGAGGTATTGGTAGAGGTATTGGTAGAGGTATTAGTACAGGTATTAGTACAGGTATTGGTAGAGGTATTAGTAGAGGTATTAGTAGAGGTATTGGTAGAGGTATTGGTAGAGGTATTAGTAGAGGTATTAGTAGAGGTATTGGTGGAGGTATTGGTAGAGGTAGAGGTATTAGTAGAGGTATTGGTATTGGTAGAGGTATTAGTAGAGGTATTGGTGGAGGTATTGGTAGAGGTATTGGTAGAGGTAGAGGTATTAGTAGAGGTATTGGTAGAGGTATTAGTAGAGGTAGAGGTATTAGTAGAGGTATTAGTAGAGGTATTAGTAGAGGTATTGGTAGAGGTATTAGTAGAGGTAGAGGTATTAGTAGAGGTATTAGTAGAGGTATTAGTAGAGGTATTGGTAGAGGTATTAGTAGAGGTATTAGTAGAGGTATTAGTAGAGGTATTGGTAGAGGTATTAGTAGAGGTATTGGTATTAGTAGAGGTATTGGTAGAGGTATTGGTAGAGGTATTGGTATTAGTAGAGGTATTAGTAGAGGTATTGGTAGAGGTATTGGTAGAGGTATTGGTATTAGTAGAGGTATTAGTAGAGGTAGAGGTATTGGTAGAGGTAGAGGTATTGGTAGAGGTATTAGTAGAGGTATTAGTAGAGGTAGAGGTATTGGTAGAGGTATTAGTAGAGGTATTGATAGAGGTATTAGTAGAGGTATTGGTAGAGGTATTAGTAGAGGTATTAGTAGAGGTATTAGTAGAGGTATTAGTACATTTTTACATTTTAGTCATTTTAGCAGACGCTCTTATCCAGAGCGACTTACAGTAGTGAATGCATACATTTCATTTCATACATTTTTTCTTTCTTTTTTTCTCTGCACTTGTGGAGGTATTAGTGGAGGTAGAGGTAGAGGTATTAGTAGAGGTATTGGTAGAGGTAGAGGTATTAGTAGAGGTATTGGTAGAGGTATTAGTGGAGGTAGAGGTAGAGGTATTAGTAGAGGAATAGGTAGAGGTATTAGTAGAGGTAGAGGTATTAGTAGAGTTATTAGTAGAGGTATAGGTAGAGGTAGAGGTATTGGTAGAGGTATTGGTAGAGGTATTGGTAGAGGTAGAGGTATTGGTAGAGGTAGAGGTATTGGTAGAGGTATTAGTAGAGGTATTGGTAGAGGTAGAGGTATTAGTAGAGGTATTAGTAGAGGTATTGGTAGAGGTATTAGTAGAGGTATTGGTAGAGGTAGAGGTATTAGTAGAGGTATTGGTAGAGGTATTAGTAGAGGTATTGGTAGAGGTAGAGGTATTGGTAGAGGTATTGGTAGAGGTATTAGTAGAGGTATTGGTAGAGGTAGAGGTATTAGGTAGAGGTATTGGTAGAGGTATTAGTAGAGGTATTGGTAGAGGTAGAGGTATTAGTAGAGGTATTAGTAGAGGTATTGGTAGAGGTATTGGTAGAGGTATTAGTAGAGGTATTAGTAGAGGTATTAGTAGAGGTATTGGTAGAGGTAGAGGTATTAGTAGAGGTATTGGTAGAGGTATTAGTAGAGGTATTAGTAGAGGTATTGGTAGAGGTATTAGTAGAGGTAGAGGTATTAGTAGAGGTATTAGTAGAGGTATTAGTAGAGGTATTAGTAGAGGTATTAGTAGAGGTATTAGTAGAGGTATTGGTAGAGGTATTAGTAGATGTATTAGTATAGGTATTAGTAGAGGTATTGGTAGAGGTATTAGTAGAGGTAGAGGTATTAGTAGAGGTATTGGTAGAGGTATTGGTAGAGGTATTAGTAGAGGTATTGGTAGAGGTATTAGTAGAGGTATTAGTAGAGGTATTGGTAGAGGTATTAGTAGAGGTATTAGTAGAGGTATTAGTAGAGGTATTAGTAGAGGTATTGGTAGAGGTAGAGGTATTAGTAGAGGTATTAGTAGAGGTATTGGTAGAGGTAGAGGTATTAGTAGAGGTATTGGTAGAGGTAGACGTAGAGGTATTGGTATTGGTAGAGGTATTAGTAGAGGTATTAGTAGAGGTATTAGTAGAGGTATTAGTTGAGGTATTGGTAGAGGTATTGATAGAGGTATTGGTAGAGGTAGAGATATTTGTAGAGGTATTAGTAGAGGTAGAGGTATTGGTAGAGGTATTGGTAGAGGTATTGGTAGAGGTATTGGTAGAGGTATTACTAGAGGTATTGATAGAGGTATTAGTAGAGGTAGAGGTATTAGTAGAGGTATTAGTAGAGGTATTAGTAGAGGTATTGGTAGAGGTATTGGTAGAGGTAGAGGTATTAGTAGAGGTATTGGTAGAGGTATTAGTAGAGGTATTAGTAGAGGTATTAGTAGAGGTAGAGGTATTGGTAGAGGTATTAGTAGAGGTATTGGTAGAGGTAATGGTAAAGGTAGAGGTATTGGTAGAGGTATTAGTAGAGGTATTGGTAGAGGTATTGGTAGAGGTATTAGTAGAGGTATTAGTAGAGGTATTGGTAGAGGTATTAGTAGAGGTATTAGTAGAGGTATTAGTAGAGGTATTAGTAGAGGTATTAGTACATTTTTACATTTTAGTCATTTTAGCAGACGCTCTTATCCAGAGCGACTTACAGTAGTGAATGCATACATTTCATTTCATACATTTTTTCTTTCTTTTTTTCTCTGCACTTGTGGAGGTATTAGTGGAGGTAGAGGTAGAGGTATTAGTAGAGGTATTGGTAGAGGTAGAGGTATTAGTAGAGGTATTGGTAGAGGAATAGGTAGAGGAATAGGTAGAGGTATTAGTAGAGTTATTAGTAGAGGTATTAGTAGAGGTAGAGGTATTAGTAGAGGTATTAGTAGAGGTATTAGTAGAGGTAGAGGTATTGGTAGAGGTATTGGTAGAGGAATAGGTAGAGGTATTAGTAGAGTTATTAGTAGAGGTATTAGTAGAGGTAGAGGTATTAGTAGAGGTATTAGTAGAGGTATTAGTAGAGGTATTAGTAGTGGTAGAGGTATTAGTAGAGGTATTGGTAGAGGTAGAGGTATTAGTAGAGGTATTAGTTGAGGTAGAGGTATTGGTAGAGGTATTGGTAGAGGTATTGGTAGAGGTATTGTTAGAGGTATTGGTAGAGGTATTAGTAGAGGTAGAGGTATTAGTAGAGGTATTAGTTGAGGTAGAGGTATTGGTAGAGGTATTGGTAGAGGTATTAGTAGAGGTATTGGTAGAGGTAGAGATATTTGTAGAGGTAGAGGTATTAGTAGAGGTATTAGTAGAGGTATTGGTAGAGGTAGAGGTATTAGTAGAGGTAGAGGTATTAGTAGAGGTATTGGTAGAGGTATTGGTAGAGGTATTGGTAGAGGTATTGGTAGAGGTATTAGTAGAGGTATTAGTAGAGGTATTGGTAGAGGTATTGGTAGAGGTATTAGTCGAGGTATTAGTTGAGGTATTGGTAGAGGTATTGGTAGAGGTAGAGGTAGAGGTAGAGGTATTAGTAGAGGTATTGGTAAAGGTATTAGTAGAGGTATTGGTAGAGGTATTGGTAGAGGTATTAGTAGAGGTATTAGTAGAGGTATTAGTAGAGGTATTGATAGAGGTATTAGTAGAGGTATTAGTAGAGGTATTAGTAGAGGTATTAGTAGAGGTATTAGTACATTTTTACATTTTAGTCATTTTAGCAGACGCTCTTATCCAGAGCGACTTACAGTAGTGAATGCATACATTTCATTTCATACATTTTTTCTTTATTTTCTTTTCTCTGCACTGGTGGAGGTATTAGTGGAGGTAGAGGTAGAGGTATTAGTAGAGGTATTGGTAGAGGTAGAGGTATTGGTAGAGGTATTAGTAGAGGTAGAGGTATTGGTATTGGTAGAGGGATTGGTAGAGGTATTGGTAGAGGTATTAGTAGAGGTAGAGTTATTTGTAGAGGTATAGGTAGAGGTAGAGGTATTGGTAGAGGTATTGGTAGAGGTATTGGTAGAGGTAGAGGTATTGGTAGAGGTATTGGTAGAGGTATTAGTAGAGGTATTGGTAGAGGTATTAGTAGAGGTATTAGTAGAGGTATTGGTAGAGGTATTAGTAGAGGTATTAGTAGAGGTATTGGTAGAGGTATAGGTATTGGTAGAGGTATTAGTAGAGGTAGAGGTATTAGTAGAGGTATTAGTAGAGGTATTAGTAGAGGTATTAGTAGAGGTAGAGGTATTAGTAGAGGTATTGGTAGAGTTATTAGTAGAGGTATTAGTAGAGGTAGAGGTATTAGTAGAGGTATTAGTAGAGGTATTGGTAGAGGTATTAGTTGAGGTAGAGGTATTGGTAGAGGTAGAGGTATTGGTATTGGTAGAGGTATTGGTAGAGGTATTGCTAGAGGTATTAGTAGAGGTAGAGGTATTAGTAGAGGTATTAGTAGAGGTATTGGTAGAGGTATTGGTAGAGGTATTAGTAGAGGTAGAGGTATTAGTAGAGGTATTAGTAGAGGTATTGGTAGAGGTATTAGTTGAGGTAGAGGTATTGGTAGAGGTATTAGTAGAGGTATTAGTAGAGGTATTAGTAGAGGTATTAGTTGAGGTAGAGGTATAGGTAGAGGTAGAGGTAGAGGTATTAGTAGAGGTATTAGTAGAGGTAGAGGTATTGGTAGAGGTATTAGTAGAGGTATTAGTAGAGGTAGAGGTATTGGTAGAGGTAGAGGTAGAGGTTTTAGTAGAGGTATTAGTAGAGGTATTAGTAGAGGTATTGGTAGAGATATTAGTAGAGGTATTGGTAGAGGTAGAGGTATTGGTAGAGGTATTGGTAGAGGTATTAGTAGAGGTATTAGTAGAGGTATTAGTAGAGGTAGAGGTATTAGTAGAGGTATTGGTAGAGGTATTAGTAGAGGTATTGGTAGAGGTTATGGTAGAGGTATTGGTAGAGGTATTAGTAGAGGTATTGGTAGAGGTATTGGTAGAGGTATTGGTAGAGGTATTAGTAGAGGTATTGGTAGAGGAATTGTAGAGGTATTGGTAGAGGGCATTGACCGGTTGGGCATCATAGAAAGTCAGTCTGGTTCAGAATCTGTCCCACTGATGGGCTGTAGTATGGTGTAATTCTAGTGATTTTCACACGACCGAGCCAAGCCAATCCAAGCTGTCCTGACCCGGCCTGGTTAGCCTATCCTAGCTGTACTGACCCGGCCTGGTTAGCCTATCCTAGCTGTACAGACCCGGCCTGGTTAGCCTATCCTAGCTGTACTGACCCGGCCTGGTTAGCCTATCCTAGCTGTCCTGACCCGGCCTGGTTAGCCTATCCTAGCTGTCCTGACCCGGCCTGGTTAACCTATCCTAGCTGTACTGACCCGGCCTGGTTAGCCTATCCTAGCTGTACAGACCCGGCCTGGTTAGCCTATCCTAGCTGTCCTGACCCGGCCTGGTTAGCCTATCCTAGCTGTCCTGACCCGGCCTGGTTAGCCTATCCTAGCTGTACAGACCCGGCCTGGTTAGCCTATCCTAGCTGTACTGACTCAGCCTGGTTAAGCATTCACCATGATTGAGAAACAAATATGAAAAAGGGTCTATAAGACAAAGAGAAATGAAGGGATTAGAGAGACATTGGTCTTTTTTGGGGGGGTTTTGTTTTACAGAACAGTAGATAGCTAGCATGGAACACAACATACGAGTTGTTTAGATTCCAGGTCGTCTCTAATGTCGCCAGCTGGTGTAGCTTATAGGCTATGCCCGGGACGACACCAGTATCACACTATTTTACCCCTGGTATCGTCCCGGCCCTATTATATGCTATGTATTATTCATTTATCAAACAAAATCAATCCATCAGTAGCCATGGAGTTTCTCATCCAGCTTCAGTTTCACAGTAATTTTTTTTATTTTTTTTAAAGAGTCAACTTATAGCATCTGCTTCTTAAAAACAAGTGACAATGTACATAACACTCTTAAAATGTTCTTTGTCACCCTTGTACACCCAATCTTGCCTTGAACTGCTGTTATTCTGCGTAGCTGCAGTGCTGTATCTGACATCTGTCATGCCATATGATCTCTGCATTCGTAATAGCTCGTTGATAGCACAGAGACATGCCATCCTTCGGCTTTGCTTAGTGGGCCGTTTTCCTAGTGTGTGTGTGTGTGTGTGTGTGTGTGTGTGTGTCAGTGATGTGAGTCACCCTGTCGGTCAGGGGCAGAGCTCTGCTGTGATTTGCGTCCCACAAAATATGGAATATGGTTCCATTTGAGACTAAGCCTGTTATGAGTGCTTCATGTGTTTGTTTTGTTACACCAGTGTGATTTGCTTCACTATCCCATTGTGTTGGGATCCTGGGATTCTATTGATGCCAATGTGCTGAGCAGAATATGGAAACATATTATTGACAGATTATTCTGTTGTTACGGAGTATGAAACTCCCACTGTGACGCTAGAACTGGTGATGGATACACGCACGCACGCACGGACGCCCGCACGCACACGCACACACTCGCACACAAAATGGTACCTACAGTTTAGTGCACAGACTAGAAGCTTTGGTGCAGGTTGAGGTCACACAGCAGTACAGTAGCTATTAGTAGATGGACAGTGCATTCGGAAAGTATTCTGACCCCTTGACATTTTCCACAGTCTTATTCTAAAATGTATTAAATCGTTTCCACCCCCCCCATCAATCTACACACAATAGCCCATAATGATAAAGCAAAAACAGGTTTTTAGAAAATGTTTGCAAATGTATGACAAAAAGATGAACTGAAATACCTTATTTACATATGTATTCAGACCCTTTGCTAGCAAACAACTTAATTGGAGTCCACCTGTGGTAAATTCTATTGATTGCACATGATTTGGAAAGGCACACACCTGTCTATATAAAGGTCACACAGTTGACAGTGCATGTCAGAGCAAAAACCAAGCCATGAGGTAGAAGGAATTGTCCGTAGAGCTCCGAGACAGGATTGTGTCGAGGCACAGATCTGGGGAAGGGTACCAAAACATTTCTGCAGCATTGAATGTCCCCAAGAACACAGTGGCCTCTATCATTCTTAAAATGGAAGAAGTTTGGAACCACCAAGACTCTTCCTAGAGCTGGCCGCCCAGCTAAACTGAGCAATCGGGGGAGAAGGGCCTTGGTCAGGGAGGTGACCAAGAACCTGATTGGAGCTCTATCAGAATGACAGAGTTCCTCTGTGGAGATGGGAGAACCTTCTTACAACCATCTCTGCAGCCCTCCACCAATCAGGCCTTTATGTTAGATTGGCCAGACGGAAGCCACTCCTCAGTAAAAAGCACATGACAGCCTGCTTTAAGTTTGCCAAAAGGCACCTAAATGACTCTCAGACCATGAGAAACAAGATTCTCTGGTCTAAGATTGAACTCTTTGGCCAGAATGCCAAGTGTCATGTCTGGAGGAAACCTGGCACCATCCCTACGGTGAAGCATGGTGGTGGCAGCATCATGCTGTGGGGATGATTTTCAGCAGCAGGGACTGGGAGACTAGTCAGGAGATATGTTTTTTTTTAAATTGTTTTTTTTGGTACTTTTTACCCCTTTTTCGTGGTATCCAATTAGTAGTTACAATCTTGTCTCATCGCTGCAACTCCCGTAAGGACTCGGGAGAGGCGAAGGTAGAGAGCCATGCGTCCTCCGAAACACGACCCCGCCAAGCCGCACTGCTCACTTAACCTGGAAGCCAGCCTCACCAGAGGAGGAAACACGCTGACTGATGTCAGCGTGCATGCACCCGGCCCATCACAAGGAGTCACTAGAGCGCGATGGGACAAGGACATCCAAACCCTCCCTTAAGCCGGACGACACTGGGACAATTGTGCGCCACGTCATGGGTCTCCCGGTCGCAGCCGGCTTCGACACAGCCTGGTATCGAACCCGGGTCTGTAGTGATGCCTCTAGCGCTGCGATGCAGTGTCTTAGACCGCTGCGCCACTCGGAGGCCGACTAGTCAGTAGTCAGTATCGAGGGAAATATGAACGGAGAAAAGTACAGAGAGAGATCCTTGATGAAAACCTGCTCCAGAGCCCTTAGGACCTCAGACTGGGGCGAAGGTTCACCTTCAACAGGACAACCCTAAACACACAGCCAAGACAATGCAGGAATGGCTTCGGGATAAGTCTCTGAATTTCCTTGAATGGCCCAGCTAGAACCTGGACTTGAACCTGATCGAACATCTCTGGAGAGACTGGAAATAGCTGTGCAGCGACGCTCCCCATCCAACCTGACAGAGCTGAGAGGATCTGCAGAGAAGAATGGGAGAAGATCCCCAAATGCATGTGTGCCAAGCTTGTAGCATCATACCCAAGAAGACTTGAGGCTGTAGTTGCTGCCAAAGGTGCTTCAACAAAGTACTGAGTAAAGGGTCTGAATACTTATGTAAATGTGATATACATTTTTGCAAATGTATTAAATATAACAAACTAAAAACCTGTTTTTGCTTTGTCATTATGGGGTATCGTGTGTAGATTGACAAGGAAAAAAACCTATTTAATCCATTTTATAATAGGGCTGTAACGTAACAAAATGTGGAAAAAGTCAAGGGGTCTGAATACTTTCCAAATACACTGTATGCTTTGCATTGATCATTAGCTTGTGCGTGACATGTATCTGGAACACTTTTGGGATGCTATCCAATATAATTATCCAGGATAATAGTCCATTGATGCATCTAGTTGTGCTATACGGCTACTGTTCATCATTATTTTACACTACTGTCTGCCAGTGACTGTCCTTGTGGATCTCATTCGTCCAACCCACCTCCTGCCTCCATTCTAGACCTCCCTCCGTCCCACCATCCCTCGAATCCTCCTTCATCCAACCACATCCCTCGAATCCTCCTTCATCCAACCACATCCCTCGAATCCTCCTTCATCCAACCATCCCTCGGAATCCTCCTTCATCCAACCACATTCCTCGGAATCCTCCTTCATCCAACCACATCCCTCGAATCCTCCTTCATCCAACCATCCCTCGGAATCCTCCTTCATCCAACCACATCCCTCGGAATCCTCCTTCATCCAACCACATCCCTCGAATCCTCCTTCCTCCAACCATCCCTCGGAATCCTCCTTCATCCAACCACATCCCTCGAATCCTCCTTCATCCAACCACATCCCTAGGAATCCTCCTTCATTCAACCACATCCCTCGGAATCCTCCTTCATCCAACCACATTCCTCGTAATCCTCCTTCATCCAACCACATCCCTCGGAATCCTCCATCATCCAACCAAATCCCTCGGAATCCTCCTTCATTCAACCACATCCCTCGGAATCCTCCTTCATCCAACCACATCCCTCGGAATCCTCCTTCATCCAACCACATCCCTCGGAATCCTCCTTCATCCAACCACATCCCTAGGAATCCTCCTTCATTCAACCACATCCCTCGGAATCCTCCTTCATCCAACCACATCCCTAGGAATCCTCCTTCATCCAACCACATCCCTCGGAATCCTCCTTCATCCAACCACATCCCTCGGAATCCTCCTTCATCCAACCACATCCCTCGGAATCCTCCTTCATCCAACCACATCCCTCGGAATCCTCCTTCATCCAACCACATCCCTCGGAATCCTCCTTCATCCAACCACATCCCTCGGAATCCTCCTTCATCCGCCAACGGAATCAGTAGTGGCAGTGTGTGTAACTCTCCTTACGTCACCAACAGGACCTCCTAGTGCTTCTCACTCCTGCGTTACCTACATTCAGCCGCTATTGGACGAGACGAATCCCATTATGTCTGGCGAAATCCAAACACTGCATTCCACATTAAGAACGTCATACCAACGGTCCAGCATGGTGGTGGTAGTGTGATGGTTTGGGGATGCTTTGCTGCCTCAGGACCTGGACGACTGGCCTTTATAGAAGGAACCATGGAATTCTGCTCTGTATCAGAGAATTCTACAGGAGAATGCCAGGCCCATCCGTCTGTGGGCTGAAACTGAAGCGCAGCTGGGTCATGCAGCAAGACAACGATCCAAAACACACAGTCAACAAAACAACAAATGTGAAGTTTTGGAATGGCCTAGTCAAACTCCAGACCTAATCCCTATTGAGATGTTTTGTGGCAGGATTTGAAACAAGCAGTTCATGCTTGAAAACCCACAAATGTCACTGCGTTATTAAAGCAGTTTTGCATGGCAGAGTGGGCCAAAATTCAGTGATGTGAGAGACTGATCAACAACTACAGGAAGCGTTTGGTTGCAGTCATTGCAGCTAAAGGTGGAACAACCAGTCACTGAGTGTAAGAGGGACATAATTTTTTGACGCAGGGGAATTGGGTGTTGAATAACTTTGTTATTAAATAAAATAAATATAAAAAACGTTATTTGTAAACTCAGGTTCTCTTTATCTAATATTAGGTATTGGTTTGCAGATCAGATAACATTCGGTATCAAACATATGCAAAAAAATAGAGAAAATCAAAACGGGGGCCAGTACTTTTTCACAACAGTGTAGTAGGTAACAGGGTTTCATTTGGGACAACAGTGTAGTAGGTAACAGGGTTTCATTTGGGACAACAGTGTAGTAGGTAACAGGGTTTCATTTGGGACAACAGTGTAGTAGGTAACAGGGTTTCATTTGGGACAACAGTGTAGTAGGTAACAGGGTTTCATTTGGGACAACAGTGTAGTAGGTAACAGGGTTTCATTTGGGACAACAGTGTAGTAGGTAACAGGGTTTCATTTGGGACAACAGTGTAGTAGGTAACAGGGTTTCATTTGGGACAACAGTGTAGTAGGTAACAGGGTTTCATTTGGGACAACAGTGTAGTAGGTAACAGGGTTTCATTTGGGACAACAGTGTAGTAGGTAACAGGGTTTCATTTGGGACAACAGTGTAGTAGGTAACAGGGTTTCATTTGGGACAACAGTGTAGTAGGTAACAGGGTTTCATTTGGGATGCAGACAGATTTAATCCACATTGAAAATGGTCCCTTCAGAAAAGGTCACACAGAATCTGCTTTGGGTTACTGAACGATTTTGTCCATCTTTTCCCAAATGCATCACACACACAAGATTAAACCCGAAGGAAAAAAAAACATTTTTTTTGTTGTTGTTGATAAATTACACATATTTTACTGACTGCAGGTGCCCAGAGGAGTGGCAGTATGCTGTACTAGTAGGTAATAGATGGCTCATACAGGGAGATGTGTATGAATTGCTACACACACACACACACACACACACACACACAGACACACACACACACACACACACAGTACAGACTCTGGCTCTAACTCCCTCTGTTGAAATCATTTAGTTATTTTTATTTAACCTTTGCTTAACTAGTCAGTTAAGAACACATTTTTATTTACAATGACGGCCTAGCCCTAACCCGGACGACGCTGGGCCAATTGTGTGCCGCCCTATGGGACTCCCAATCACGGTCTGTTGTGATACAGCCTGGAATCAAACCAGGTCTGTAATGACTCCTCTAGCACTGAGAGGCAGTGCCTTAGACCTCTGCGCCACTCGGGAGTTCCTCTCTGTTAAAAGCATGTTATTCGACTCTGGCCCTAACTCACTGTTAAAAGCATGTTATTCGACTCTGACCCTAACTCACTGTTAAAAGCATTTCAGCTCACCTAGCAATCGATGTGAGTTTCAGAGAGTTTCATATATCAGGGACTTTTTTTTTTTAGTTAAAACAAAAATACATAGCAAATGCTTTCAAGCACAGAGCCGTAGGGGGCAAACAGTTGTAGCATGTTATTGTGCGTCATACAAGATGAATTGTATTTTACGAGGCTGCTTGTTTGAGTTAGAAAGACTTAAAGAGCCACAGAACAGATTGGCATGTGTTTTTCTGTTGCTCATTAGGAAAAACGAGATTTCAGTCTTGGAGGTGTGTTTCTCCTGACCGATTCTGCGTTTGGTTAATGACGTATGATCTCCATGAGACTCCGTAAACGCAGAAGTCTATTTCACTTCCTCAAAATCCCCAGAATGAATCTAAGATAACTCAAGAAATATGTAATAAATTGACATTTTTTTTTTAGCTGAGGATGTTTTAGTTGAGCAATTTGACAGCTAAGTGTGTTTGGTGCAGTATTTCTCAAGTTAAAATATGTGCGATTTGTTGTCTTATGTAAACAAAGTCGGAGCTACTGTGCAAGTCGGTCTCACTGTGCTATTGGATAGAGAGAAATCGCCGCAGCTGTTCACCCGATGTTGGTTAGGCAAATGGACATCTTCTAATCAAAACCCAACCTTAAAATGTACTCTTTGTGACGCACGGATGTTCCCAACTCCGTTTTAGAGGAGACTGACGTCATGACCAAAAAGTATCTTACTTAAATTTTTTGCAGTCAATTTGGACACTAGAATAACTGTTTCTATCTTACAATCGATGCCACGTAGGCAGTTTTCAAATGGATTCATTGCTTTTAAAAAAAAAAAAAGGCAGCCGCTCTTTAATACCCATCGCAACACGTTGCCATGGTTTCAGCAATGATGCATAAAAAGGCATGAAGTGTGAAGGAATATGATGCTGCTGTATGTTTAAAATGGGCCTCACGGGTCCCTAGTATCCTGCCACAGTGTACATGCAGCTAGCAACACACACCATTCGGTTTTACTATCCTTGTGGGGACCTAAAATTGACTTCCATTTAAAATCCTATTTTCCCTAACCCATAACCGTAAACCTAACCATAACCCCTAAATCTAAACCTAACCACTAAGCCTAAAATAGCCTCTGTCCTCGTGGGGACCTGGGAAATATCCTTGTGGGGACATTTGGGGATTTCCTGTACCCACGAGGATAGTAATACAGGCAGGCAGGCACACACACACACACACACACACACACACACACACACACACACACACACACACACACACACACACACACACACACACACACACACACACACACACACACACACACACACACACACACACACACACACACACACACACATCTACTGCAACATGCATGTTAGACATCTGCTGTGAGATAAGTGAATGAAGATTAGCCCGCCAGTGCTAAGTGAAAGGTCTTAATTATGGAGGCTCAACCTCTCCACTAAATCATGTAGAGACCAAGGCAGCATCCCAAATGGCACCCTATTCCCTATATAGGGCACTACTTTGGCCCATAGGGTTCTGGGCAAAAGTAGTGCACTATATAGGTCATAGGGTGCCATTTGGGACGCGACCAACAACAGGAGGAGCACAGAACTGGGTCAAAACCGTAATGGATGTTCAATATTTACTGCCATGAATAAATCCAAAATGATCATTCAGAACACCACAAAACAACCAACACCTTCTTTTATGCTTCCTTATTATTCCCAGTAGTAAATATTTAACTATCGAGAGAAGATGTTTATAGAAGCAAACACGACATGACACTTTAATGCACTTCTATTCCTTAGTGGAATACTTGACAAAAGTGCTTGCAGCAGCAGTGTGAAAGTATTGTAGAAAGTTCAAGTGGATTAGGTTATTTTGGGTATCTGGGAATATACGGCACACCATTATTTTGTCAACACAAAGGCCTACCTACATATTAATTGAAGTCAACATTTCTGCTGATACAGTGTTACAAATGTATCACTGTATTTATCACTCACTGTAATTAAACTACTATTACTTTCCTATGCGGTTCATTTAATGATTTGTTGGGTCGTCAAAATGAAATGTAAAAAAAAAAATAGCCTAAAACATTTAATCTATTTCTTGGTCGATATATTTTTGTGCAGGCACCTGCAGCATATCCTACTTATGTTGAGTGTTACAATCTGCATGCACAATCTGGTACCTCTCTAGGTATCTTCCTAGGTTCCTGTGTTCTAGGGAGTTCTTCCTGGCCACTGTATTACTTGCACTCTGGGGTTTTAGATTACATTTCATTTACATTTTAGTCATTTAGTAGACGCTCTTATCCAGAGTGACTTACAGTAGTGAATGCATACATTTAATTTATTTATTTTTTCTTTCCATACTGGTCCCCCGTGGGAATCGAACCCACAACCCTGGCGTTGCAAACACCATGCTCTACCAACTGAGCCACACGGCTGGGTTTCTGTAAAGCACTTTCTGATGATGTTAAAAAAGGGCTTTATAAAAATAAATCTGATTGATTGCTAAACTAAACTGATGATGTAGGCTTGTTACAGATATGTTTGTATACAGGCTTAGTCTTATCTCCATTATTCTCCCTGCAAATCTTCTCTAATCATATTAAGTGAGTAAGAGCAGGCTGCCTGTTCCATTGAAGACGAAACACTTTCTTGTCCACAGAGCAGAGCCCGCCCCCCCCTACTACAGTACAGTATCTCTTTGCAGTGTTCTGTTCTGTACTGTAATAAACATTCATCGGCTTGCTTATTTTATTGCAGTGGGCTTGATTGATGGCAAATCTATGCAATCCTAGGGATCAGTGGAACTGCATAATTGAAAAGTGACAAGTGTAGAGAAAGGTTTAAATCAATAAGGCATAAGCCAAAACGAAGAGTGGCTTTTCTGGCCTTCAAATCGATAACCACTATCATATTTGTTTGGCTTATTGAATGATGGCATTACTGTACGTCCTGATTTATATATTCATTTGTTTGACATTTTGCAGGATGCAATCACTTGATACACCCTTTCTATTTCAAGAATGCCCAAAATGGGCACTTTGTATGACTATAGGAATATACATATTTTTATATTTATTGACCCCTCTCTCTTGTTTAGACAAGAGTTGAGGGAAATTCATTGAGTATAATTTTTTTGGACAAGCACACAAAAATCTGTTTTGTGCTGTAGGCTTTTATACACGCACACACACACACACACACACACACACACACACACACACACACACACACACACACACACACACACACACACACACACACACACACAGGGGCGGACTGGGACCAGAAATCGGCGCTGGCATTTCTAACACACTGGAACATTTTTTCCCCAGAGGCCCCCACAACAGTCCATTTTTTTCCCCTGAGGCCCCCACAACAGTCCATTATTTTCCCCTGCTGGCCCCCACATCAGCCCTTACTCTTTGAGGCTCCTATTATAAGCCAGATAATTATAATTTTGCACAAAAAAAGTTTGATAGGCCCACAGCTAGATAGCTGTTAATAACTGTGTGTGGTAAGAAAGATGGACCAGCCCATTTGCACGTCTGCCCTTACAGAGACAAACATAATTTTCCTCTAGAAATTCATCCTGATTAATTTGCATGCATGTCATATTGCAGGTTTTTAAGTGTGCCGTTTGAAAGATAGTCTAATGACAGAAAATCGTATTATTAGCTAATATGACCTCAATGCGCGATAATTATGCTGTGGCTGTGGGTTCTCGACCTTTACAGTGGAATGACGCGTGATGCTGCGTTACTTTTCACGTACCCATCTAGTCCACCACCGGAGAAAAGCGTCGGTCTATCCCAGGCACACCGGTCACTGGAGCCGCTGTTGAGAAGAAAACCGAACCGTGCTGGTAGAGGAGAAGGAAAGGCATCCTGTGTCTGCCTTTTTGCAGTGCGGCTGCTTTGGACTATTCATCTATTCCTTTCCTAAAAGGATTTCACCCATACATTTACAAAAGGACCAGTACACCGAATAAGGTGAATACATTTATAAATACATATGGACTTGTAGCTAGTTTCAGCTTGAACGAGAGAGAAGACAGTGTGTGTGTGTGTGTGTGTAGTACCGCTGCGATATGGGAGAGCTTTCACCACCACTCGTTTATATAGCTAGTTAGCTACCTGGCTAAGCTAGGCTAAGCCAAACACCTCTTCAAATCCAATGGTTATGTTGATTAGCCAACGACCGAGGAGATTATAAAAAAGCACTTGGCATGGTGTGTTGACAGCGGCTCTAGGAGACATAATGTTACCGTTTGTGTTAGCCAGGACTGCTTGATTTCACCGGGACTAACAAAATGTCGGCCACGGTTCCTTCTAACCGAAGGTAACGCCTGTAAATAGCTAGCTAGTTCGCTGTTAACTCTCTCTCTCTCTCTCTGTGTGTGTGGTGAGATAAATCATACCAAAGACGCCCATAAAACTTACGACAAAAGCATCTTTACTCTGAACATTTCAGCGGTGTGTGGAATGTTTTACCCCCCAGGATCAAGCACCTGTCGCTCAGTTTAAAGTCTGTTGATGCTAATGTTGAGCTACACTGTGTCACTGTTGATGCTAATGTCAGCTACACTGTGTGACTGTTGATGCTAATGTTGAGCTACACTGTGTGACTGTTGATGCTAATGTCAGCTACACTGTGTGACTGTTGATGCTAATGTCAGCTACACTGTGTCACTGTTGATGCTAATGTCAGCTACACTGTGTCACTGTTGATGCTAATGTCAGCTACACTGTGTGACTGTTGATGCTAATGTGAGCTACACTGTGTGACTGTTGATGCTAATGTCAGCTACACTGTGTGACTGTTGATGCTAATGTCAGCTACACTGTGTGACTGTTGATGCTAATGTCAGCTACACTGTGTGACTGTTGATGCTAATGTTGAGCTACACTGTGTGACTGTTGATGCTAATGTCAGCTACACTGTGTGACTGTTGATGCTAATGTCAGCTACACTGTGTGTCTGTTGATGCTAATGTCAGCTACACTGTGTGGCTGTTGATGCTAATGTCAGCTACACTGTGTGACTGTTGATGCTAATGTTGAGCTACACTGTGTGACTGTTGATGCTAATGTCAGCTACACTGTGTGACTGTTGATGCTAATGTCAGCTACACTGTGTGTCTGTTGATGCTAATGTCAGCTACACTGTGTGACTGTTGATGCTAATGTGAGCTACACTGTGTGACTGTTGATGCTTATGTCAGCTACACTGTGTGACTGTTGATGCTAATGTTGAGCTACACTGTATGACTGTTGATGCTAATGTTGAGCTACACTGTGTGACTGTTGATGCTAATGTTGAGCTACACTGTGTGACTGTTGAGCTACACTGTGTGACTGTTGATGCTAATGTGAGCTACACTGTGTGACTGTTGAGCTACACTGTGTGACTGCTGATGCTAATGTTGAGCTACACTATGTGACTGTTGATGCTAATGTCAGCTACACTATGTGACTGTTGATGCTAGCTAATATAGTTGACCATATAGTTCAGGCAGCAATGAATCAAAAAAACACCAACTTCACATAAGTTAACTAGGTAATACGTGTAGTTTGCTACGTTGTATACTAAGATGTTAAGTTTTTAGATTGTAACTACATGGCTAAATAGTCGTCTCGACGACGTTATTAAGAACACAGGTTAGCTGCTATGCTGGTTAGCAAGCTGTTTAGATCACGGTAGAGGGCTTAGCTAGTGATGTTTGATCGGGGATTTTCTAGGTAACCATTTTATATTATAGCAGGCTAGCTAAGTATGGTTTTATCTAGCTACCTCCCATCACCAGTCACCAGTTGAATATAGATGGGCAGGCAGCATCTGTCATCAGGAGTCCTGCCTTGTTGGGCGTTGTCTTGTAGCCACTGTAACTTGACCAACTCGGTTACATGGAGGACAAGAGACTACTGGTGCTTTCCAAGACAACTATGAACTGGGGGGGGGGTGGAAAACATACCGGCAGTGATCTTCAGGTCGTAAAGACAGGGCTCTAAAAAGATGCCTGAGTTTCCGAATTGAAATTCTGAGTTGGATTTATTTATTTTCTTTCCTTTTTCTGAGTTCCTCAGTAATAGGACTTGTGATTGTGACCTTTTGACTTGTGTGTATGTGAAGGGGGACACACTTTTATTCACGCCACATCGATACAAACGGACCGTAGCAGGTTAGGAAAGCATTGTTTTTGCTAACCCTTTTCCTAACCTTAACAGTCTCCTAACCTGCTACATTACAGTAGCGGCGGTGTGTTGGTAAAATCACTGGGGACGCCAAGCCAGGGGGAAAAAATAGTATGTGTTGTGATATTTGTGTTGTTTGCTCTGTAACATGTTAGTTCATATGCCTTGCCACTGTAATATATTGGTCTAAGTCCGAAAACAATAAGACACAGTGGCAGAATAAATTCAACTGCACCTGTGTTTCATCACAAAAGCAGAGAGCATCATCTGTCCGGTAAAGTACACAAAGCATATTGCATGTAACAAACAGTTACAAGAGGTGTGTTTTCATCAGTTTTTTTTTTTTTTTTTTTTTTAATCTAATTGACCTGCTTGCATTAGTTAATTGATGTGGAATAGAGTTCCATGTAGTCATGTCTCTATGTAGTAGCCATGTCTCTATGTAGTCTCTATGTAGTAGTCATGTCTCTATGTAGTAGTGTCTCTGTAGTCTCTATGTAGTAGTCATGTCTCTATGTAGTCTCTATGTAGTAGTCATGTCTATGTAGTAGCCATGTCTCTATGTAGTCTCTATGTAGTAGTCATGTCTCTATGTAGTAGTGTCTCTGTAGTCTCTATGTAGTAGTCATGTCTATGTAGTAGCCATGTCTCTATGTAGTCTCTATGTAGTAGTCATGTCTATGTAGTAGCCATGTCTCTATGTAGTCTCTATGTAGTAGTCATGTCTCTATGTAGTCTCTATGTAGTAGTCATGTCTCTGTAGTAGTCATGTCGCTATGTAGTAGCCATGTCTCTATGTAGTAGTCATGTCTCTATGTAGTCTCTATGTAGTAGTCATGTCTATGTAGTAGCCATGTCTCTATGTAGTCTCTATGTAGTAGTCATGTCTCTATGTAGTAGTGTCTCTGTAGTCTCTATGTAGTAGTCATGTCTATGTAGTAGCCATGTCTCTATGTAGTCTCTATGTAGTAGTCATGTCTATGTAGTAGCCATGTCTCTATGTAGTCTCTATGTAGTAGTCATGTCTCTATGTAGTCTCTATGTAGTAGTCATGTCTCTGTAGTAGTCATGTCTCTATGTAGTAGCCATGTCTCTATGTAGTAGTCATGTCTCTATGTAGTAGTCATGTCTCTATGTAGTCTCTATGTAGTAGTCATGTCTATGTAGTAGTCATGTCTATGTAGTAGCCATGTCTCTATGTAGTAGTCATGTCTCTATGTAGTAGCCATGTCTCTATGTAGTAGTCATGTCTCTATGTAGTCTCTATGTAGTAGTCATGTCTCTATGTAGTAGTCATGTCTCTATGTAGTAGTCATGTCTCTATGTAGTAGTCATGTCTCTATGTAGTAGTGTGTCTCTATGTAGTCTCTATGTCGTAGCCATGTCTCTATGTAGTAGTGTGTCTCTATGTAGTAGTCATGTCTCTATGTAGTAGTCATGTCTCTATGTAGTAGTCATGTCTCTATGTAGTAGTGTGTCTCTATGTAGTCTCTATGTAGTAGTCATGTCTCTATGTAGTAGTGTGTCTCTATGTAGTAGTCATGTCTCTATGTAGTCTCTATGTAGTAGTCATGTCTCTGTAGTAGTCATGTCTCTATGTAGTAGCCATGTCTCTATGTAGTAGTCATGTCTCTATGTAGTAGCCATGTCTCTATGTAGTAGTCATGTCTCTATGTAGTCTCTATGTAGTAGTCATGTCTCTATGTAGTAGTCATGTCTCTATGTAGTCTCTATGTAGTAGTCATGTCTCTATGTAGTAGTGTGTCTCTATGTAGTCTCTATGTCGTAGCCATGTCTCTATGTAGTAGTGTGTCTCTATGTAGTAGTCATGTCTCTATGTAGTAGTGTGTCTCTATGTAGTCTCTATGTAGTAGTCATGTCTCTATGTAGTAGTCATGTCTCTATGTAGTAGTCATGTCTCTATGTAGTAGTGTGTCTCTATGTAGTAGTCATGTCTCTATGTAGTAGTCATGTCTCTATGTAGTCTCTATGTAGTAGTCATGTCTATGTAGTAGTGTGTCTCTATGTAGTAGTCATGTCTCTATGTAGTCTCTATGTAGTCTCTATGTAGTAGTCATATCTCTATGTAGTAGTCATTTCTCTATGTAGTCTCTATGTAGTAGTCATGTCTCTATGTAGTAGTGTGTCTCTATGTAGTCTCTATGTAGTAGTCATGTCTCTATGTAGTACTGTGCACCTCCAAAAGTCTGTTCTGGGGAGCATCAGACTAGCAGTGTTTAAAAATAGGCTGTTTTTATGTATTTCATTACATTGTCATCTCAGTATGACTGAGTATGTTTGTCCTCTGGCTGGGCCACACATTCAGAGACTTGTCCAGAAGCCAGTCCTGCGTTGTCTTGGCTGTGTGCTTACGGTCATTTTCCTGTTGGAAAGTGAACCTTCGCCCCAGTCTGAGATCCTGAGCGCTCTGGAGCAGGTTTTCATCAAGGATCTCTCTGTACTTTACTCTGTTCATCTTTGCCTCGATCCTGATTAGTCTCCCAGTCCCTGCCGCTGAAAAACATCCCCACAACATGATGCTTCCACCACCATGCTTCACCGTGGGGATGGTGCCAGGTTTCCTCCAGATGTGACGCTTGCCATTGAGGCCAAAGAGTTCAATCTTGGTTTCATCAGAACAGAGAATCTTGTTTCTCATGGTCTGAGAGTCATTTAGGTGCTTGTTGGCAAACTCCAAGCGGACTGTCATGTGCCTTTTACTGAAGAGTGGCTTCCATCTGGCCACTCTACCATAAAGGGCTGATGGGTGGAGTGCTGCAGAGATGGTTGTACTTCTGGAAGGTTCTCCCGTTTCCATAGAGGAACTCTGGAGCTCTGTCAGAGTGACCATCGGGTTCTTGGTCACCTCCCAGACCAAGGCCCTTCTCCCCGATTGCTCAGTTTGGCCGGGTGACCAGCTCTAGGAAGAGTCTTGGTGGTTCCAAACTTCTTCCATTTTAAGAATGATTGAGGCCACTGTGTTCTTGGGAACCTTCAATGCTGCAGAAATGTTTTGGTACCCTTCCCCAGATCTGTGCCTCGACACAATCTTGTCTCGGAGCTCTATGGACAATTCCTTCGACCTCATGGCTTGGGTTTTTTCTCTGACATGCACTGTCAACTGTGGGACCAAATCATGTCCAATCAATTGAATTTACCACAGGTAGACTCCAGTTAAGTTGTATAAACATGTCATGCATCATCAATGGAAACAGGATGCACCTGAGCTCAATTTCGAGTCTCATAGCAAAGGGTCTGAAAACCTGTTTTCGCTTTGTCATTATGGTGTGTGGTGTGTAGATTGATGAGGGGGAAAAAATCATTTTATACATTTTAGAATGAAGCTGCAACGTAACAAAATGTGGAAAAAGTCAAGGAGTCTGAATATATCCGAATGCACTGTATATATGCTGAACAAAAATAGCAACAAAAACAAAATTATAAACGCAACATGCAACAATTTCACATTTTTACTGAGTTACAGTTCATATAAGGAAAT